>NC_081212.1:4000876-4304772 GCF_902713425.1 Acipenser ruthenus | reverse complement strand
ATTACTATGTTTTGAATAATTTATAGAACGTATGGAAATCAGCAGGTTGCGTTTTCATTTTATATTCGAATCCACTCTTCTCTATGCCCATTACTTCAAAACTCTGAATCACAAAGTCTCAACATTAACACCACAGAAGACGTGTCCAAGCCTTGAGCACAATCAAGGTCTGGGGTCTCTGTGATACACTCAAGGAACATGTTTAACACGTTGGCCTCCAAACAGAAACTAGGCCACTCTGTTGGGAATTCTTTGGTCTGAGTACGCCTGGTGAAGACAGTCTATTTAACCTGCCACCGCACCGCGGGTTACAGATGCAGCAGGTATGAGGACCCCCTAATGCTGCATTTAGGTGGCGTCACTTGGTACCCTAATAGCTGCTGCAAGTGGAGTGAATCTGTAGTGTGGAGGCAAGATAAACAGGCTTTACCCAAAATAAAGTCCGGAAAATCTACAGAAGGCTGATAAGGGACTTGCAAGGAAGAGATAAATGTTTTCTTCCAACTTCCTTACAGAAGACAGCAGTTGTCACTGATGAGCTGGGAAATGACATTCCTAAAGCTAGCTGGTACAAATGCACAGGGGTACGCACATCTGCTAAGCAAATCAACTTTTAATTTGCTTTGGAATTAGCAATTATACTGTATATGGCAGCCTTTTGTTCACACGGAGATCACATAGAGACCCCATTGTATATCCCAATGTCCTTCTGGCAACCTGCATGAAAAATGCCTTGGAGCTCAATTGAGAGCTGTCAGTCGGTTCACTTTTAAATAAAATTTAAAAAAAAACCAAGTAGACTTCATTTACATCACCTAGAGGGAGCACCCGATAATGGAATAACATTTCTTTATCACAGTAAAGGTGACCTTGGAGTGCAGATTTGAACAAGCTGTGTTGACAGCCCTTAAATTCACTGGGGTTACAGGCTTACTGTCCTGGATGATGTTTCTTTGAAATCTAAAGGTTTTCAGAAGAGAATCTGCAAGCAGGTGTACCATAGTGTGCGACTCAAACATGTATTCATTTACACAGCTAAAGCTGGCTTTTTTTAATTCAGCCGTAACCGTTGCAACATTTGAAGACATTGAAAAAGACTTTGAGTCTAAACGTTTGTCATTTAACTTATTACGTTTCTTTGGTATGTCTATTTGCTGCACAAGAACACCCATCACGTTTATTTTCTAACTTTGTTTATATGTTAATGTTTTAATGCCCATGTACATACTCATGTGTACCATTCTCTCTGTAATTGACCCTGTCCAGCATAGAGAGTGCTGACATCCTCACTAATGGAGGAGTGGGGCTGTACAGTTATACAAACTTAGAAGGAGTACAACGTTCAATTACACAATGATTAGGAGAGTGAAACAGTGCCTTCAAAGAAAGGGCACCAAAATCAAGCCTACCTTTAGTAACTTATTAGTCGTTGATAAAAGTTTGTATTTTTTCCATCACTATTAATAAATACATGATTACACATGATCATGAGCTTACAGAAATAGTAACCGATGGATACAGTTTGGGAGACATATAGAGAAAGTTCCTGCAAAGTCAAACAAAAAATGTATGTTTTGCTACTCAATGACCATTGCAAATATGTTTTATTAAGGGTTTTACCAATAACTTCACTGTATAAGAAATACATTCAAACGTTAAAGTTCTGTAATATTATTCATTACTTTAGTAACTATGTTCTCATATTAAAATTCATATTAACATACTGTACCTAATGAGGCACAGGCTGAACAGCATAAAAGTAATTTAAATTATTATAATAAAATACAAATAAAATATACATACATTATGTATGGTAAAGTTGAATATTGTGTTTCTTAATGGAAGTTTAACATTTGCTAAATTACAGTTCTAATGATTTTATTTGTATTTATTTTTTTAGATCGTTATTAATTCTATATTTGGGTATTCATTCAAGGTCAGTTCATCCTACACCACGTATTACCCTTCTGAGATCGTTCAAGGTTATTTTGACTCAAGTTTTACAGTGATTTCAATGTAAAATGAATTCAAGCAGTTTCTTTTCTGTGAATCTCAGCTACTCTTAGTATCTAGAAGAGTATTTGTTTAATATCAAAGACCATTTTCCTGATTAACTTCCTGCACATAATGTGAATAAAAACTGCTTATAGTCTGAAAGCAGCTCCCAGTACTTGCATTTTGGTATTTGGTATTTTTAGACAGATTATAAGTAACTGTATTTCCAAATTCCCCATGGAAAAAAAAAAACACATCTTGCTGGCAGCATACTAATCTACCGCTGTCAGCATTACATCTCAGGAACAAATGAAACGCCTGGTTCCTGTAGGAATGGGTGGGCATATATTCATTCCCACTTCCTATCTAATCTATGTGTGCTCCCCCTCCCCAGGACTCCCATTCCACCCAAGCAGTGCTTCTCTTGTTTTATTTAATCACAATACGCAGCGAGCTGTGAGCGTGTTATTTATTTCCTGCTCTAGGCATGGTCTTTGTACTAGCTCATTAAGTTTAATACAAAGTAAACTCTTTTAATTTACTTCTTCTCTTAACGATCCCCCCCGGGGGTTTTTATTACCGTCTGGGTGGCAAAAAATAGGACAGCGCACAAAGGCAAAGCAGCAGACGCTGAACGATGGACATGGAAAAACAAAAAGAATATGCAAATCATTCTGAATGTCATTTTTAAGAGCAACGTCTCCTCGCGACGATTTGGAAGCAGCTGCGAGTTTTTCTGAAAGGAATAAAGTTTTGAAACACAATAAAACTGATTCCCGCCTGTAACAGGGGGATGTTACCTGCGTGGGTCGTCACTGAATGATAATGAGTCAGACACAGCATTGGGTGTTGACACGCCACACAGGGGTGCGCAGATTTAATACAACACAAGTGCTGCCACTAGGGTGCCAGCAATGGTAGTCCTACTGTCAGATTTAATAAAGAAAACAAAACTAAAAATAAAAGCTTGCCACACAAGGCGAGCGCTAGCCTCATTAAAAGAGACATCCCGCTCCAGGAACCTACTACACTACGAACCCCTCTCTATACTAGTTGGGATCAACATCCCCTAAACTAACCTGCTGTTGCTCCCGAAGTCCCTCCTGGTTGGGCGACGCCTTCACAGGTACTGTCTTGCAGTTGATTTGAGTGTTATGGACAGAGAACGACCTTCTAAACTATGTTAAAAACAAAAAAATCCCTTAAATCATTTGGGGGTACTAGACCATTAAATAAATATGACAACAATGAATATTGCATAGACTGGTGCTCCGCTAAACAGTGAGTAAAAGTGGAATTGGATTTACACTTGCACAGAGCCCATTCCATCATGCTTTGCAGCCTAATTACCCATTATACATTAGCTACTGCCTAGAGGATGAACAACCTTCCCTGTCATCAATAGCAAACCAGCTAGCATTCAGTGTGTTTACTGCGCAAGCCTTCTATATCATGGAGCAGACAGCATTCGCCACCCACCACTATATCACCGACCAGACAAGGTAAAACTGCACTCTCTGTGAGCTGAGGGAGGTCAGAGCAGTGCTGTCTTAGCCACACACTCAATGGTGTTTAATGAAAGTGTTGAAGGAAGAATTACCCAAAGCCAGCTTGCTCAGTCATCCTCCAGGTAACTAATCACTGGAGTGTGGATGCTGAGACTGTTTCTGGAAGAGAACTTGCACTCTCTATGCAGAAGCATCATTTCACGATTAGATGATTGCTTGTCACCATGCAAAAGCTTCATTTTGTTCAGTTTTTAACCCTTTACGTATTTCTGACCTGATATGAAAACAAAAATACAGTCCTTTATTTAAGGTAAATATCCCAGTTTAGTAAATATCCCAGTTTGAAATAAACATAAAAACTAAAATGGGATTAAAGCATATTTTTGACCTAATTAAATAAGTCAAGCTTTATTACTACAGCAAAGTGGAAAATGGGGTCCTTGACTCTCGGACACTTCGCTGCAAATGACAGAAGAATACAGGCGAGCAATAGCAACACATACAGTGCCAACTTCCATCTGAATCCAGTTTGAGCATCACTTTCCTGTTGATACTGTAGAGACAACTATCATTATTAAATTTTGACCTGCAGTGGTAAAGACCTGCATGGCTACATTTGCAATGATGATACACGAACACTGCAAGCAAAACAGCATTGGGACTACCAGGGCCTCTGTTCATAAAGCGAGATTAGGTTAGCATGCCGAATGAACTACACTTCTTTGCAGCAAACCTACTAATGTCAATAAAAGAGGACATGCTTTGAGAAACAAGCAGCAGATACAGTACTTAAATTACACCCATATTGCCAAGGAAACTGCTACAGCATCAACAGCATTATTGAACAACATGCTGAAAATATGAAATAACACTTTCAAATGCTTTTATTTCCTATAAATGTATTGGAAAGCCACAGTGGCATTTTATTTCCAGAATGTTACTTCGTTTGCTTCCTGCAGAAATTTTTTATTCCAGAGATGTCTTTCTAAACAAGGAAACTATTCTTTGCATCAGCTATACCCATCATCTTTCAGTCTATGCTATCTAGATATAACAATATTGAAATCTGACTTCACATTTCCCTTACATTTTGAAGGCGACCTCTCTGTGCTTCAGAATCCTCTAGGGGGCAGGAGACTTATGCACTGTGTTCACTGCAGACAATTTGGAGGCACTGGATTCGTTGCAATTGAAACTACCTGCAGTCTATCATTAGTACAGTCCTCCGTACAAACCAGAGGACCATCCACTGTTAGTACGTGGCTTTTAGTTTGTTGCAATTGACAAATTTGTTCCAGTGGAAACCAAACAGTTTGCATTCTTGTTTTATTGTAGACTGTTGACTGTCCTGTAACTAATGTGATAAAAAAACACATTTCAATGCTGTTTAACAGTTTAGATTATTGATATCCACTTAGATATATCAAGGTCTTTACACCAAAATAAAATCTGCAACTTTTCTTCTGTGAAAGAAACTTTGTGTGAAACTTTGTGTGATGTAAAGGGCTTGGTTAAACAGAAAATATTTCTGGTAAAGGCACTCCGAGTGGCGTGCAGGGTGCGCCCTATAGACCTGGAGGTCGACGGTTCGAGTCCAGGCTATTCTATTGCCGACCGTAGACAGGAGCTCCCAGGGGGTGGTGCACAATTGGTCGAGCGTCGCCCGGGGAGGGGGTAGGGCTTAGGTCGGAGAGTTACAGTTCGACCAAGGGCTAGTTGCTAGTTGCAATGGTAGAGTCACCCGAGTGTTAGGAATAGAACAATTTATGGGTTAATTGGGATGCTTTCATCTTGTGCTGGAGCAAAGTTATCTGAAATACAGTACGAGTCTGGTATGAAGGGACCGAAGGTATAACTTACATACCATCTCCCAGGATATAAATAACTGATTTCAAATGTCCCAACCACCATGACTTACATTCGCAGTACGTCAAATAACTTATTGTACCAAATGTTAATTCAAAAGTGCCATCAAATTTAGACAAACCGTTCCCAGTTCATTAGCACAGCCAATGAGAGATAATTACTGTAATGAAAAAAAAAGTCTGCTATTCCACTGACTGGAGAGATTTAGAGTCCAGAGGGAGCTACTGATTCTCATTTTCCAACATTATTTTATGATTCTACTGGCTAACCAACCAGAACAAGAATTCAACAGGACATACTCTCCCCAACAACTTACATTAAAAGCGTATGAATAGAACCTTTCACACGATACCCTTTGACATTTACTTTGATGGGATTTTACTTCTGGAACAGATCCAAAAGAAAATACACTGCACAGCATGTAACCTTGCAAAGTTTTCACTTTCAGGATGTCTTTAGGAATGTGCCTATGTGCTTGATGGTAAACAAGCCAAATACGCCTTGAAACTACTGAATAGCCCACTAGTGCTGTTGTGTCAAGAGACAGCATAATCCTATGATAGGCACTTGTCTAAAAGGATGCGATTTTTAAAATACGGATGGATGTGCATTTCATCTTCACATGGCTTTTAAATATGAATGCCTTGTACTCGTTTGGGGTGACTTTAGTGCATGCAACACTGAAGCGAGCCCTGCTGCTGACACAAAGTACAGGAAAAAAGGAAAGACAGAAAAAAAGAAAGAAAACAACCAAAGGATGAATCTCTCTCGTTCCTGTGGTTGACCTTTAACAAATCCCAAGGTCTTTCGTGTTCCGAGCCATTTCTGTTTTTACCCCAGTTGAGTTTATTTCTGTTCACATTTTTCTCATTTCTTACGGTCCACTTAATTCATTAGAAACAGTACATCTGTTTACAGCATCTACCGTGAGCAGCCTAGAAACAGCGGGCACCCTACTGTACTACAGTCATCGTCTGCTTTATTAGGATATGGGTCCTTTAATTCCCCTGGTAGGTCGTAGTCAAGCAAACAATGAGATACTTCATACAGTTTTCTCAAAAAAAAAAAGAAATATCACTAAAAGGCAATGGAATGAGGTCTGTGAAAGACCTGGTTTATACATGTTAGGGCTGCAGTAATTAAGACATGCAGATCATTCAAATAGCCCCCACCCAATAGAAATGAGACATTTAACTGAAGGCGTGAACCAGTACATTTGTCTAAAGCTTTACCCAATTCGGAGTGATACACTAACCAGGTTGCAATTCTTGCAACTACCGACATAAAACCCGTTTGCAATCTTCAAAATGTAGCGATTCAAAATAAGTATCTAAACCAACAGGGAATGCAGCCGTCTCCAACATTTCCTTTTGAGATCAGTGACAGCTTAAGCCCTGTTGAGATTGTCATTATGAAAAGAAAATGACTTTCTTGACCTTTCAAGACAAAGAGCGATGCATTTGGAGTTCTGTTAATACGCCTCAACATTACCATTGATAGACTAGCCTCTGCTGGCTCAATACAGGGCACGTCACATTCACACAACTGCTGTCAGACCGGACTGCTCATGGGAATAAACACAGAGTGCCAGCTTATGGTTTAACCCACAAAACTATAAAACCTTCAGAACTAAAGAGTCCAGAACTATACTGTACCAATGTGTTGTAGCAGTATGACAATCAGCATAAGTGATACAAATATATTTTAGATGCACAGCTTACACTGTTAATTCCGTTTCACAACTGAAGACTTAATTACACGTTAATTAAATGTATAGTCATATTCAAGTCTCCGCAGTCATATTCAAACCAAGGACACACGGGTACAGTATACTGTGCATTAACTTGAATGAATACTCCCCTGTGTATGCAGTTTGCACACAACAGGAGTACGGCCATTTAGCTTTTCCCATTTAACTGTTTTTGTACAATTTTCTCTAGTTGTCGTCTCAGCCTCATAAATCAAAAGTCAGCCAGCAGACACATTATGATTAGCGTTCTGATTCAACTGCGACACATACAGAAGTCAAAGCAACAATCTGTGGCTGCATTCTGAAGAAATGATATGCAATTTAAAATGAACTATACAGACGGTGTAATATAATGAGTGATTCACCTCCGAGTGGCAGGAATTGGATAGCTGTTATGGATAAAAAAAAAAAATTTTAAAATTACATTTTACCACATAACCCTAAATAAGAGCCTTGGCTCTTCTATACAAAATACAAGTAGTAAATAAATAACTAACTAAATAAATAAACAGCACCATTTATTATAAAGATCTAAAGATCCTTGACCAGTCATTTGTATAACATGAGCAGTCATCCTATATGTTACAGTGTTTTATACAGGTGTAAACAGATCCCAGACTGCCTAACATAAAGATGGCAAATTAAATCATTTCTACTATGTACAACGATTAGCAAATGTTATACAAAAAAAACAACACATAATATATATATATATATATATATATATATATATATATATATATATATATATATATATATATATAAAGGTATAACCCCTTTAAGAAAAGCTGTTAAAGCATTCTAATGAGCTCTAGAAGATGACTGTGCTTGTGTAGGGAAGTCCACACTGGCTTGCGTGCATGAAGCATCTCCAGACAAGCTCACCATTGGGTTGAAGAGAATGTGCATATTAAAAGGAAAGTGTCAGTGTCTTGTACTAATAAACATCAGGCACATTTTACAACTGGCATTGGCCACGTTTCTGTTCTTTATTCATTAGACCAGAGCATACAGTATGTTAATCCAAAGAGACATGAATACATCTTGATGTAATTCTCATAACACAAAGCAAAGTAGTATCAACTCCATTAACCTGTAAGCTTTGACTACCACAAGCATTATGCAGGCCAAGCCCCCTTTACTATGGAGTGAAAATTGGAATTCAATAATGTCTAATCTCCATTCCATCAGATGTTGGACTACATCCAAAATAATTTTATTTTTTTTAAAAAGTCATGCATAAATAGATACCTTTCATTACAGTCTGGGGCTGAGCCGGTCTCACTGGAGCTTCTTCCCAGTTGATATTGGAAATCATAATCACTACCCCTACCAGGAATAATCCAATAGGAGGATGCATTGTCAATACTCATTCTCCTATATTTACATATCTGAAATTAGAATCAGCTCACAGCTGATGTCACATTGTCCCCGGGCACATTTCAGCAGCTCGTAGTCATTGTCATGTTTAAGACACTGTGCAAGTCTCTAGACCTACAGCTGTTATAATGCCTTGCAGATACATGGACTTACTAACGTATTTTTGTCTGGTTTAATCTCTGAGGCTTACTGGAGGTAAAGAACAGAATCTGCTGCAAAAGCAAACTGAACGAAAATTGTGCCCACTGTGTGCTGATAGTGTGCTAGTTGAATCCTCATGGATCCAGCTCCACGTTCCCTCTGCTGATTACATGATCAATAACGATGCATTGGAAATGAACAGTTACAGGTGCATACTCTAAATGGTGTGGCTATGTATAGCAGATATTATCACCGAAGCAAGAATATGACATACCTGTGCATCCCCCACCGAGATGAGTGAACATGAACACAAACAGACAAGCAAATTTTAAAGTAACAGAGACAACCAGTTCCCAAGAAATATCCTTCATGAACCCAACTGATGAATAAGTCACTCCCCATCACATAGATTCTTCATAAATATGCATTCCATATAATAAAGTCATTCCATTCCTAATGGTTTGAATGGCAGAGTTAAACATCTTTGGGGGGAAGGGAGCTCTGTGGGTGTCCAGTATTAGCATTCTGTTTCAGAGATAGCTGCATAATGAGGAGGCTGGTAGAAGGCAGAGCCATGTGAGTTTCACATACACCTGCTTTCAGTGTCAAGTGGCATTTCTATGTAATTTAATGCAATACTAAGAGGTAGTCAAGGTGACTTGTATGTTATGTAAGCTACAGCTATGGCCAAAAGTTTTGCATCACCCTATGGTGATTTTGCTTCATAAAGTCAAATGAAACCTGCTGAATAATGTTACGTTAACATATTGATTTACACACCAGTTTGTAGTTTTTCATATGCTTAACAAAAAACTGAAAACTGAAAAAGTACTGTACTACTATTATGGCTTTCAGGAAACTTTTGTGATAACCTTTTGCGGTTTCTTTGATTACATGATGTTAAATAAAAACTCTAAACTATGTTCATGTCGTTTTACATTTTTTTAATTATGTCTCAATCTTAAAATTCTAGGTGAAGTCTTTCAAGGCCGTGCTTGATTTGCACTTCAAAACAGCCATTGCAAAGATGCAAGGATTTGTAGTTTAAAAGTAACAGTGCCACATAATCACCAATGTAGTGCACGTATACCACAATCTTCTAAAGCTTCTGTGTACTCAGAAGACAGACGTTGTTTACATTCCGGTTTGTTTACAAAAGTTTTATCTACAGGGACATTGCTCACTCATAATAACATCATAATGCATCTGTTCTTTATTTAGCATTCTCATGAGAGAACATTGGGCAAATAATCTTTGATTTTCCTCTGACTGAAAGTAAATGCACGGTATCTATTATAGCGCACAGTGGGGAGAAAGGGTCCTTGGATTTTGCATAGTCATTAAGGTACAAAGCATTCACTCCAATATCAGAAGTTGCTCATAGCTCACATGTTTAATTACAGGGTACACACGTCCTAGTACAGCTGGTTACCATGGAACTACAGGTGTCATTTACAACGCCCCTTAACATTTACACGTTATTCTTTTCATTTAATTATATTTATTTTGATTCAATGGAGTTACGCTTTCATTTTTAATTGCCCACAAGCTTGTATTCATAGCCTAACTAATACAACCAGATCGTTCCACAATAGAGACAAGCTCACCCATTAACACAGCTTTTTGCATCTGCAGTAAACCCCTTTATTAACCTGACCCAATATATTGCATTTCTTACAGTTTGCATGAATAATATATTCTCGTCTGCAGGTTCAAACATTCTGACCTCCAGTTTAAAACAAGCGCTAATTGGTTAGCTACTGGGCAACCAACACAGAAATAAACTGAACATTTGTCTCATGCCAAGCCTTTTTCTTTTTCCCAGCGTGATATCTGGTTTTGTGAGTTAACCGCCACACTCTGGGGGCTTTTCCTTTCCTGGCAGCTCATTTTAAATGGATAGCTACAGCAGATTTCAGGAATGATCGCATTTTTGTTGGTTTTTCTGTATTTATTTTACTTTTCTGAGCTCTTGGGTAGACTTGTCAGTCAAATCCAGCAGCCACGTTGTAACTGAATCTTCTGCTTCGTTGGGATGCGCTGTTTCATACAATATTTACATTTCCTCTCAGCCTGCTCTGTCTGACTAAACTGAGCTCTGCTAAAACACAGCCGAAAGAATGCTAACCAAGAAGGAAAGGAAACAGGAGGCTATTTACACAGAAAGGAAACATACTGCAAACCTTTATATCCTCTTTTCAAGAAACTTGACTATAACTGAAGAGCAGCTCCTGAAAGCACCTTAATACAGACCTGAAAACAGGAACTTAAATGTGAGATAATTACTCTAGGTTAGCAGTGAAATGGACTTAAGAACTAATGGCACACAAATAAAAGAGGGGTTCAGTAATATCACATGGAATTGCTGTTAGGAACCTAATTCACAAACATGATTTAGTTAACGCATTATTAATGCAGTATCGTCATGTCAGCCACACAGTCCCAGTTTTATAAAACTTTATCAGGGCTTGCTAAATATTTCATTTAATATTTCATCAAATATTTTATTGATGTTTTCAAATTATTTTGAAGTTGAGAGCAAGTTGAGAAGTTGCTGTGTGAAATGTTCTTAGTGATAATGCTAATTATTTATTTAAAGAACAGACAAAATAAATTGCAATTACAGTCTAATATTGCTCTAGTTGCACTGTAGAATATAACAGATCTAAAAATCTGAAACACCTTGATCTTTCACGTCACCAGACAACCAAAATCATCACTCAGAACAATTATGGAAAGATAAAAGGATTAATTTCCGCTGCGATGACAGCAAATGATCCAGCCCTGGGTGTTTTAACTATGATATGATTGCATTAACCTGGTATCACCTCAACAGGATTAGACTGTATCAAAAGGGACACAGAACTCTAGAACTCTTCATTCTTGTAAACAGCATACACTATGGCTGAGCCCTATTAAAGACAGTCCTCCCTCACAAACCAATTCAAAAGTCTTCTTGCCTGGAGCCCCCAGGCTTCCTTGTGAATGGATTTTGTAGTGCAATATAAAATTAAACATATATTTCAGCCAAACAGCACATTTTCACTCATGCAGTCAGTCTTAATCCAAGATGTACATTAAGAAAATCACATCAAGCCAGATGAGCCAAATATGTACTTTTTTCACTGGGTGAATAATGCAACCTTTGTTTCATTGCGATTAATGGCTGTGGCTTAACAAATACCCAAGGTAAACTACTTGACTAATAGCTAGATTAATGCCAAATGAATCCTCCACAGTCAGATCTCCCAAATAAAGGATGGATGCATCTCCACTCTGGCACGCACTTGCCTATTCTTCCTGAGCAACATCCAAAGAATCCAACCCTTCCTCACCATCTATGCTACCCAGCTCCTGGTCCAGGCCCTGGTACTCTCCCGCCTAGACTACTGCAACTCCCTCCTGGCTGGCCTCCCTGCGTCCGCCACCCGTCCGCTCCAGCTCATCCAGAACTCTGCTGCCCGCCTGGTGTTCTCTCTGCCTCGCTTCGCCCACGCTACTCCACTACTCCGCTCACTCCACTGGCTCCCGATCACCGCTCGCATCCAGTTCAAGACTCTTGTACTAGCCTACAGATGCCTTGACCAGACTGCACCCAGCTACCTCCAGACCCTCATCTCTCCCTACACCCCCACTCGACCTCTCCGCTCCGCCTGCACTAGAAGACTGGCTCTACCTCCGCTACGCTCCCCTGCCTCCAGAGCCCGCTCCTTCTCCACCCTTGTTCCACAGTGGCGGAATGACCTTCCTACAGATGTCAGGACTGCCCAGTCCCTGACCACATTCCGGCACCTCCTTAAGACTCACCTCTTCAAACAGCACCTGTGGAACTCCTCTGTTTGTATCCTGGGACACTATCACCCTTCATTTAAATGTGCTTTATTTTGCTCTTATCTGCCCCATATTTTACTGCATTTAATCCTGTACTTCAGAATACTGTAATCTGCCAAGTGTTTAACCTGTAGTATTTTGTATTTAATCATATCCTGATGTAACTATCACTATTTAATCATATCCTGATGTAACTATCACTATTATCTGCTGTATTATTGAATTGTGGTTTGTCACACTTGAACAAAAGTTATTGTATTTCTTGCTCTCATTGTATTACTTGTATTGTAACACTTGAAATGTATTTGCTTACGATTGTAAGTCGCCCTGGATAAGGGCGTCTGCTAAGAAATAAATAATAATAATAATAATGACCTACTGCACAGCACTGAAAGATCCATTCAACACAATGTACAACACACTGGCTTAGCAAAACAAAGAAAAAGAGCCACATCTGGAAACCAAGCATTGCTGTAACCCCAAGCTCTTTGGATGGCATCCAGTTCAAACTTGTGCTCATCATTCAATAAACATTTATCTTGTCATGTCACCGAGAAACAGCACTGAAATGTATGAAGGGTCTGCACAAAGCCAAAGCTGTAACAGTAACAATGATCACTATGACCTAGACTAGAGAGTATACATGTCAAAATGTAAGACATACAGACAGACAGACAGACAAACAAACAAACAGGGTGCCTCGATATATCCTAATTTGTGCTAAAGAATATCCTTTTCAATGTTTAATACAATAAAGTCTAAAATGACTAAAAGACTGTTGGATGAACAGACACACAGACTCCATATGAATGAGATTATGATACATTACAGTATAACTTGAAGAAGGTCCTTAGCAAGTTTCTCTAAAGTGTGACGTACTGTATGTGCATACATAAGTCCACCTCCGCTACGGCATAGCCCCCAGGGAATGACAACTCCTAAAGTATAAAACAAACAGCTTGATGAAGAACACAGGAGCAGCCAATACACTGCATGCTCTGCAGCAGCATCAGTTGTATAAATGACAGAATTTGAGACTGAAGGACACTTTTGACTTCATCTCTAGCAGACTGGTAAAGGGCAGTGGAAATTGAAGAATTGTGAACATAAAAGAAGCAACAAAACAAAGTTTGTGTTTAGATTGGTATACTTTTCTGCAGATATTAATAAATTGGACAGCCTCCTCCGTTTCCCTGGCTATTGTCAAATGTCAGAGAAACATGCAGCTATTATTTTTGTGGCCTGTCTTTGACTTAAAGGGGAACAAACATTACCAATAGTCCCAAACTGTACATGTGTAAAATCTGAATTTTGTGAACTAAAGCAGCAGCTGTAAAATCACATGTTTTGTGAAGAATAAAAACTGAATTTCTTGACACGTTTTCCACACATGGGAATTTCCCCTGCATGGTTATATTTAATATTTTACTGTGCATGTAGAATTAAAACAAAAGCTACTAAATATGCCAATAGGACTGATGCTAATTTGCCTCTTCATCTTACTGAAATTACTGCAAAATACTTCAACTGAGATGCTCCAGTACACCAGTGCTCTCGAGTCTAGACAGTCATCTTCAATTGCCACATCCTTTGTGCTTGCTGCCATTTCAATCTGCGTAATTTACTATGCACACACGGTTCTGGTCAATACTTAAATATCATTTTTTTTATTTAATTATTTTTGTTTTAATATTTTAGACTGCATAAAAGGCCCCTGAAGGTTTCATGAATAAAGAATGGGTCGTGATTTACCATATTCATCATCGAAGGAATGAATGAATGCCCAAGCAAGATTGCCTTGTTATTTTGCATAACCAGAAAGCTTAACCCAAAACCTTCCGTTATTCAATGCCCATCACCCAGTAACTAGTAATACATTAAGTATGACTTCAGTTCCTTACTAAGACATGACAGGTGGAATTAAACTTATAAATGGCACAGTATCTAGAGAACTGGTGACCATGGACCAGTTGATCCAGTGCTCAGCATTGACTACTAAGAAGCAGATTTTCACAGCCTGCAATAACAAATCTATGCACGGTTCCAAATTGATGGACCAAGAAATTAAAGTCCCCCGTTATAAGTTGATATTAACAGTTCAAGTTGTTCTGTAATGCTCAAAAATCAAGCATTTAAGAGAAACTTGATTTTGTACACATTTGTTTTTCTGCATTTCGAGAATTAAGACACATCTCTCACTTCTATCGCACTGGACTGTCATTAGGAAACTCCAACCAGCCCGCAATCCTAACTGGGGCCCAATTGAGATCATGGAGGGCTGTTTTATTTAAGTATTATTCAAGCATGTTATGTAGAAAATTGACCCTCTAAACCTCAGCTTGAGTAGTTGAAGTTTCGCTGTTGGAGAAGCAGATGCTTTTCTTTTGCTTGCTTCAGCACCTAGGGTTTTTCAAAAACTCAAATCATTCTATACATGTCAGGGGCTGGATGTATTCTGTGCATTCTCCACAAGCTTCTTCTCGCATTGGGCCCTCCAGCTTTCCATTAGTATTCTTCATTTTGCATCTCAATGTGTCTGCTTCTGTTCTGAAGGTTTGTTTATCCTATTAAAGAAGTCACTTTTCATCTGCTTATTCAATTACCTCAGACAAATGTTGTAGTTTAAAGACGTTTGGAATCCATATTTATTTTAGAATCACACTGTTTCATAATAATGACTTGAATTTCAATGCACTGATTTGTTTCACCTTTATCATCAGGTAGAAACCTTTGTCATAAAATGTTGCATTTTCAAAGATAGCCATTTATTAAAAGCAGCTGCAACATTCATGCGCTAATTGCAATTACAAAATTAAAAGCGGCATCCTAAATTCAAAGTCAAGCATGAAATGCCAGCCCTGAAAACAACAGGTTTTGTTTTCACTAAGCTGTCATGCACTCTTATTAATCTGCATATATTGAAGGAAATAACAGTACTGGCTGCAGTTAGCAATAATGCTGGCAAGGTCCGTACGATGCTTTAATCTTAACACAAGGAATAACCTCTCCTGCAATACCATACTGCAGGGTGGTAACAATGTTATGGATAGTACTGTGAACCGAAACAATCTCTGCAATATATAAATGTTGCATCTCCCTGTTGCAAGATTTCAGTCAAAATGGGCAAGACAGCTTATCTGACTGACGTTCATAGAGGGCTAATAATAGTTCATGTAGTAGTTTCAGTTTCCAATACTGCATAAACTTATGATGTTTTACGAGGAGGTCTCAAAAGCAATGTGCCAATCTGAAGAACACACCTTGCTGCAGTTGTTATGGTAAGTGTTCCTAACTTATCCTTCCCTTGAAAACAATATGGTTTGCAGTTTCTAATAGAATATTTTAAACATTAAGCATATGTAAAGCTAACTTTGGCCACTGCTTTATGAAATCAAATGTGTTTGTTTTTTTTTTTTTTGTTATGTTTGAATTGAATAATCCATTCAAAAGTAACTTTTTGAAAGTTAATGTGAGAATACATTTAGGTAATAACCATATGCCGAGCTGCAGTTAACTTTCAAGGAAAGAAAAAGACATGCGGTGACTGTAATGATTGATGTAGCCGACAAGCAAAAATAATCAAATTCTGAAATCTCATTTTCTCACCGCATTTTTAAGTAAATACTTTAGTTTGTCATTATAAACGTAATGAACTGCAAGACC
The DNA here is from genome assembly GCF_902713425.1 of Acipenser ruthenus. Taxonomy (NCBI): domain Eukaryota; kingdom Metazoa; phylum Chordata; class Actinopteri; order Acipenseriformes; family Acipenseridae; genus Acipenser; species Acipenser ruthenus. Next base: position 4,288,638 of record NC_081212.1, on the reverse strand, counting down.
TCTGCTGGGTACACTACAGCAATCCATATGCTCAAACACTGTGACAGATGAACGCACAAAAATGAAAACAACGACGTAATTCAATACCAATTCAATCCCTTCAGAGACCATAGCACATAACTGTATTATTTCCCCTCACTTTCCCTCTAACCTAAAGCTTAAACAGCAACCTGGTACAGATCTGCAACAGCACAATTATCTTAACGAATGTATTCTTGGTGTTGAGAATCACTTTGTATACCATTTTCTATTCAGTCATCTTGTATTCTCCAAACCTCGCTACTCTCATGCTACCCCACGGGCTCCCTATCTCTGCTTGCATTCAATTCAAGACCCTTGCCTACTACTCTCTTCACCACACCGCCCTTCTCCTACCTCCAATCCCTCGTTTCTCCCTACACCCCCTCTCACCCTCTCAACTCCTCCTCTACTGGCTGACTGGTCATGCCTTACCTCCACTCTCCATCCTCCCGTGTCCGCTCCTTCTCTTCCCTAGCCCCTCAGTGGTGGAACCAGGTACTGGAGATCTTCAGGACTGCTCCGTCTTTCACTGCCTTCCACCGCCTCCTCAAGACCCACATGTTTAGGCCACACTTGTAGATCTCTTGATCCGCCCCTCGTACTATGCACTAGACTTGCCTGACCTTAGCTCCACATTACTGGATCCTCAGCTACTGCACCATCCTTGCACTATTGCACTACTAATATGTCATTTTAGATATAACTTGTTGTAATCCTCATCCTAGTTCATACTATATTTAGTAGTATCATTTGCACTTGCTATAAACTATACTGTATTTAAATATTAATCTTGCATTGTAACCCTGTACTGCCCTGTAAAACCTGTAAGTCGCCTGCATAAAGGCGTCTACACCACTGATGCCTACAGAAAATAGTACCGGAACAGTGTTCCTGCTCGACCGCTCCGCTAAACAGGAGATACATCTCCATTTAGCTCTGTCCCAGACAGGACCTATTGCATTCAAGGATATCCCCTTCTTTCACAGTGCATGCCCAGGCAGGCAGTCTGTACATGCGGACGAGGGAGAGGATATATAGCTATATTGCTAGTTGTTATTGAGAAAAATGTTGCTTTCTTTAGGTATGCTTCCTCTAATCTAATGCAGGAAAGGGAGTATAAATAGATCAATGCCCGCTTACTTAAAAATATAATTATGACGTGGAATACGCTCTCTGCCAGAAAAACAGTAATTCAAGGTTTTGTTTCCCCTTGTAATGCAGCAAGAATTCATAGAAATTACCTGACAGATGGCCAGCAGGAATTTGATATTGCATATACATACATACAAACTGTGATCTATAAACCTGCCACTTTAAATAAATTATTAATAACAGGGATATCTGTCAGTCATTCATTCATTATTCCACACTAATGAAAGAGGGGACCTAAGGTGCATTTCTGAAAAAGCCTGATTAAAAATGCATTGCCCTTTCCTTTGCTTGCAGCCTCAGTAAAGCCACAAAACAGTGTTACCTTTCCAGTAAAGATGTGCTATTTTTATAAGGAATGTATACAAGAGTAAATGTAAGACACACATCCGGGAAACAATGATGGATCAACATTTGATGAAAGACCAAAACAATGAAGACGCTTTGCTGAAACATTTGTCCAGCTTAACTTTTTCCTGCATCACAGAACACTCATAGGCTTCTGAAACTTACAGCTAGATAATTTGGGCTTTTATTTGTAATTGAAAAATACAGTAGATGCCCTGCAGAAATAATAATAAACTTTGCATCCCTCATCTCCACTGTGGACCACGAACAGCTTTGACAGAAACCATCTGTAGGACAGCCAGGGGCCACACTGGTCTGTCTCTCCCAACTGGAGTTGCTGAAGAGCTTGCCTAATTCTAAAGATAGGATCCCACTGCACATTTTTAAACAATGTTGTTTAAGATCAGATGCCTTGAGACTTCATGTGCATGATGATATTAAACCTCAACACTGCTGAGTAATCATGTAAACCTCCTATCAGAGATCAGAAAGAGAAAGCATCATATTTCAAAATCTTTGAATCTAGTTCAAACGCTGAGCTGGAGACTTTTAGACACTCTGTCTCAGTTTAGTAAGTCTTTTAAGCTTTCAATCAAACAAATGGCAATAATGAGTTTAAGCTTTTTACCTGCCAGAATATGCTGTCTATCGTTTTCCCGAGGAACCCTTCCCTCGTTTCGGAAGACAAAAGTTTTGGGCCCAGTATTGTCATAAATTCATCAAAGTCCACATGGCCATCTCCTAGAAATGAGAAGAGCAAGTTTAATGTTCTTCAAACAACTGTTTAATTCACTTTATCAGTGCAGTCAAGACCTTACAAGGATTGGAGACAAGATTATACTGCCTGAAATACTGCACTACTACTATTAGGTAATCTGGTCATGCAGTGGTGACCACAGTGTATGCTTACCTATCCATCCCATGATATACATTACAACTGGTTCTGCATCAGAATGTGATGGAAGTATTGCTAAAGATCTTGTCTCATGAGTGGTTCACCCATATCCTTAAAACACTCAGATTTAAAAGTCAAGTCAAGTTTGTATTTAATGAGTAGTAGAGAATCGGCCTAATGGCATTCTCTACTACTCAGAATACTGTAATCTGTACTTCAGAATACTGTAATCTGCCAAGTGTTTAACCTGTAGTATTTTGTATTTAATCATATCCTGATGTAACTATCACTATTATCTGCTGTATTATTGAATTGTGGTTTGTCACACTTGTACTTTACTTGAACAAAAGTTATTGTATTTCTTGCTCTTATTGTATTACTTGTATTGTAACACTTAATGTATTTGCTTACGATTGTAAGTCGCCCTGGATAAGGGCGTCTGCATGTCGAGTTTGAGCATGGTCTTGTGTATCTAGTGGCATGGTCAATGCAAGCAAAATACGGAAAACAAAACTGTAGAAAATGAAAATTACTGTTACATCCGTTGGTGACCACAAGAAAGCTTCCAGTCAGACAGCACTGACTAGAATGAGTTCTAAACTCAACATTGCCATGACCAACTATACCCAGGCACACTAGGCACCAAAGTGAACAAGACAGCCAGAGGCTAGAGACTACATCAAAACAGAAAGCAGGAAGCCATTTGCGCCAGGATTTTATCAATGCAAACGTATGCGTTTGCAATCACAGCCATCTCCTGCAACGCTGTTACAAAACTGCTGCCCATGCAAGATGACTATATCTTACTAATTCGAATTCACTCTACTCTGAAAGTGACCCTTTAAATCAGGGACGTCTGCAAAGCTAAACGACTTTGATTTGACAGTGCGTCTGTAATGGAGTGCTCATTCTCAATGCAATGACAATTAAAATGGAGGCATGCCCTTTGCATTGTGGATCGATAGAAGAGGCACACTTGGAATCAGGGATAAAGCAACTCAAAGTGTTGGATGGATACTATTGTTGAAGTTTCTCCAAGTGGATTCCTAAACGAACTGTTCTGTAAATTAAAATTCAAAAACTAAAAAGTTTGATATTGGATACAGCAATGAAGTGTGCCAAGGGGGGGGGGGGGATGATTCAAACTGGTTGTTATTTATTAATGTTTTTATCTGCTGAGCCAGTCAGTGGCTGCTCAAGAATGCAAAATGACGTCCATGATAAAAAAAATGTTACATTTACTATGTGTCATCACACTTCAAACTTAATCAACTGTACATCAAAGCCTGGACAAATGTCATTAGCACCGCTGTTCCTTGAGGCTGTATCTTATCACAGAGAGGAAGCAGATGAATGATAAGATATTCTTGTCACCAAAAGATCCCAGACAAACTTAAATAGATAACTAACTTAAAAATGTTGTATAATAATGACATTGCTGTGACGTGTTCCTCTATAATTTTGAAACTCCTTCGTTAAAATAATGCCCTCTACCTCCAGTCTCAAGGGACTTCCTTTATTACCTTGTAGCTTGCCACAGCATTGCCATTAGCCCTTAATTATATTATATAGGTGACTGCACTCATAGTGGGTTCAATGGGTTATATGTGTACTCACCGTCCATATCCAATCTCTGCATAATAATGGCCAGCTCCACCTCACTGGGCATGTGCCCCAGCGAGCGCATGGCCATGCCCAGTTCCTGCTTCGATATGAACCCATTGCCATCCCGATCCAGCACCCGGAATGCTTCCCGCATTTCTGCCAGGAGAAAGGAAGAGAATGGCTAGCATTATCCTTCCCACAGCGAGTTCGTCCTTTGTCCATTCTATTTGGGATGGTCTTTATTTGACTGAACACAAGCTCAACAAAGCTATTTATTTTGCTCTCAATAAACTTTCAAGCAGCAGTACTGTATATTGAACAACTTAGCACAAGCACACAGCTGTGGGATGATAAGATAAATGCTATCAATCGTGCAAACTGAGGGCAGTGAAACAGCTGTTTGAATCTTTGTAACCTCTTTGTATTGATAGCCATTACAGTAGATCTTGCAGCAACAAGGCAAGCTGACAGTACCCCAAAATATAATTGCATTGCAATAACTGGGTAATCACCCAGATTCCAGACCCTAACTGGCCTTGTGAACATCATCTTGTTACCTGGTGTAATTGCATGATAACACAACGACACAGGCATGTTCCTTGTAATTAAGCATTTATTACACTAGTAGTTACCATGTAATAGCATTAACAACAAGCAGTTAAAACATTATCAAGCACATTATTACACAACTGTGTATGGCTGGTAGTTTAAAGTGATATGGAACAATTTTGCTAACAAGCTAAGTTATAACTATATTGTCTTTACTTCTAAGGCTATTGACAACATGTTTTTTGTGTTTGTTTGTTTGTTTTTTATCCAAAAGCACTGCTCATCCATAAACACTGAATCACATGTTGGGAGGTCAAAACACATGAAACTAAATCTAAAATGTTTTGGATAATGCCTTTTTCAGTGTAACGGCAGGAATACTGTAGACTTTAAGACAAATTGCACAGAGCAGCATGATTAATATGCATGCTGTAAGCTGGAACTGCTGCATATCTTGTGTCGGCCAGCATCCACATCTCATTCTATGCAATACTGTCATTAAGGTTGCGGTTTGATCCCATTGGCAGTAAGGTCTATTGATTTGGCTGAGTTACAATAGGACGAGAGCAGCAAATTAACTTAAATGTTTCACTCTTTAAATTAATTAAGAGTGAATATTCCTGCCTAATTGATGTTCTTATTGACCAGCCGCAAATCTTTAATTAATTTGTAAACCGGGTAGTTAATAACAAAAAAAAAAAAAAAAAAAAAAAAATGCTAATATGCACATCCAAATGCAGCAGCTGACAAAAGCCTGGAAGGTAATTCAAATCTGATTATTACTAAGTGACAGTGATGGGGTCTACTTGCCAGAAGAATGCAGAAACTGTAAATCAGATATACTTTTTTTCTTTAATTCTCATTTGGTCACACTTTAAATAAAGGTTTGCTCATGATCAATAAATAATGTATTTGTGTTTTGGCTGCAGTTATATTGCTCAGGCAATTTGCAAATTCTTCCTCAGTACATAAACTATGCATATTGCAGTTGATTTAAAAAAAATGATGTCATTACTGAACATCTATAAAAATGTATCTTGCTTTATCTTTACTTATAACTGCAAAGCAGCCATCACATTTGTAAAAAGAAATTAAAATAAAACTGTTGCTAGCAGCACATAACTTTAAAGTACAGTGCCCCCCCCCCCCGAAGAAAAAACATCTCAGAAAATATGTGGAACTCACCACTTGATTCAACATAAACACCTCTCTTTCGGTTATTAACAGCGGAATAAGTTACAGTATGTTGTGGATCTAAAATGACTGAAACCCCAGCCTGCACACTCAAACGATGTGTTGTCATTGGCCTAATGGTGTGTCAATCATTCCTGGTGTTTATATATATATATATATATTAATGTTTAATTGAGCCAGTCAAGCCTGGTGGTTCAGGGAGAACATCATTGGCACACACTCCATTAACAGGATAAAAATATATTTTTAATATTACGGTTGGACGGACCTGTAGGCTCTGGACCTAGGCCCACAGACAACTTGGGGCCCAAACCTAAAAAATGGTGCCCCAGTTAGGCCTCCATCCCCAAACCTACTATGCCTATTCTATCCAGTCTACCGTGCTCAAAAGTTTCATTAATTTTTTTCTGTGACACCTCTCAGTTGTTTTTGAGATCCTACGTGCACCAACGTTTTCGGTACTGTACTGTACTGTACATGGTTTAAAGCAAGTATGTTGGGCAACATTCAAGCCCTGGGCACTGTACTTTAAAACTATTGCAACAGCACCCTAGCAAACCTAGTAAAATACTAGATATACCGTAATTACTATTAGTCCAGATTATAGTTAACATTGATAGTCACAGCTGATCTCTAGGTCATTTAGGCCTGACGTATTTTTGTCAAAGAATTTATCAGTAAGATTTGTTTTCAAAAACAGCTATAATTTAGAGTAGCACTTGACCTTTCAAATATAGACAGGAGTGTGGAACAAGCCAGGATGTTCTGCTCAGTTCAGAGCGTTCAAAACTGTAGAAATACAAACCAATTACATCTTTTAATTTTAATGACAAGGTCTTCCCTTGAAAAAAAAAATTAAAAGAGTGGTCTTTTGTATGCAGGACTGATAAAAAATAAATAAAATGATTTACTTACTCAAAGGTCAGTGCTTGATACTTTCAAGACATGTACAGAACAGGGAAGAACTGGAACAGAAAGACAAAGCATGATACCTAAGAAAATCTAACACTATTAGTCAAAGAAAAATATATACTACTATTGCCACCTGATAGTAAGGTTCTTAAAAAAGTGTGCTATGTAAAATCAATACACGTTTTTACATGACTGCCGCACTGATGAACACAGCTGAGCTATGGAAACACTGTCCCAGCACAAGTAAAAAGGTGAGTTGATTTGATACGGAATGGCCAGTCGGAGGAGGACACTTTATTTTCATTACCCTGGCTCAGTCTGTTCTGTGGCATACCTGATAAATGCATTTCAGGAGCACTTCATGATCTATATTTATAAGGCTTTAACTATTAATGTCTGTTTTCTAATGAATATACAGTTTGATTTTCATGAACAGTTTAATGAATATCATCAAATGGTATTAAATCTATCAAAAAATAAATCCTTCTGTAAATATCTCATTGGTTAAAGCTTTGTGAATATGGCCCTATGAGTCAGTAATTCAGATGCTATTTTGTATGAATATGATTTTCAATTTTAATTCTTATTGACTTGCTGAAATACATAAAGGTCTATTCATCACACCCCACAGCTTACGAATGAAACCCTTAATCAACCATCCATCATGACCTGGCAACTTCTTTAAAATGTGACCATCATTTTATTTTCATAGCTTTCAGACCCTGATCCATTTTCATTAATTATCAATAAATCATTACAAAGCTTTAAATTGGCATTTGTTATATTTGCTTGTGAAATTTTGTGCATGTCATATAGAAAAAGCTATAAAGTACAATATTATTGACCTTGTTTACCAATATTACTTAAACTGAAGCTTTTGGATCCCCTCCTTCTGACCTTTGAAACTGATTTGAAGAAGATGAATATTAGGGAAGCTACAAATGAATATGACCTTGCATTTTGATCTTAAGCAAAAGCTTCCTTCAAAATAAGACAGACGGGTCTGCTTTGTAATTAACGCACAGCCCACACTCCAGATTAGCAACACCACGGTCTAATCATACAGAATATATAATACTGTTTTGCTTTTTTTATTGAAAAAATATATATAAATATGCAGACATTTTAGCTGCTGTGTGATAACAAATATGTCTTGGGAACTGACTATTTTTATGTTGCAGTTTCATATCATTAGAGTTTTCGTATTTGCTTAATTAATACTGGCCTTCGTAAATCTATTGTTAATGGGTTTGTAAAGCTCAACGGGAGAAAGCAATACACAGTAGACCCTATCAGTAATAGCTTAACAAAAGCGCAAGTGATAGTGATGGAGGGTGGCAGGTGATGACTGATATGTGTAACTCCTGAAGCTTGGTCAGATGTTAGGACAAATTCCTCATGGGTATTTATGAGCAAGATGTGCACTGAAATGAGTGTGGAGACACCAAGCCCCTCACAGCAACAAGGAGGAAAAGCTGGTCAAACGAAGAAAAAAAATGGCATGATTAGGCTTGGCTTGCCACACACGGGTCACAGTAGAGGCCTGATGGGATTGATCAACCACAATGGAAACAGTGATAAAGAGCGAGAGGGAAATGTGCAAAAAAATCTGAATAACCACCGACTATGCCCAATGCAAAGTTTGCCCATTTTCTTTACTGAAGTGAGTATTATCAAAAACAGAAAAAGAAAACCAAATATCGCCAGCCAGGGGTACTACAGGTAACACATGGAATGGAAAAGGTTGTACAGGATGAAGAATAGTATATCATAGCAAATAACATGTATAACTTAATCACAACCAATAGATACAATAGCTTAATCAATTGGTGTCAGAGCTACATTCCCTGTTTGTGGAAGAGCTTATTGCAAAAAATGTCAATGCAAAACTTTGATCAAATTCAGGCAGCTAATACAATATTAGGTGTCTATGATTTTTATTCTCATAGCCTTTATTAGTATAGCCTTAATAACTTTTGATAGAGAACATAAGTACCATGTAGGATATATACAGAATGAGATATTCTACTTGGAATAGGTCAAAAGGCTAAAAGACGCTAGTAAAGTGAGGTATAATACAATCAAACTGACTCACAAGTTAAGCACATTTTTAAAAATAAAAATCCAGTCGAAAAGGTGCATTGTGAACTTTGCAAACTGTAGTACAGGAAAGCTCTGCCCTTACCGGCCAGCTCCTCCACTGAGATGCTGGCTAATTGCTCACTGTCGCTCTCATCGGAGAGCGAGCGGCTCAGGTAATTCCCCTTGTACAGCAGGCCTGCGGTTACATGGTGGAATGGCATCTTCCCCCTGGGCTCCCAAAGGAAAGAAACACAGCAGTTAATTCATCTTCCTTTATGCCTGCTTAAAGAACGAAGCTTCACCTCTTGCCTCACCACAAGAATCTCACTATATTTACTTAAAGCTCAACAAAGATACAGCCGTACTAGTGGAAGTAAGACTTGAAGCTTATTAATAGCAGGAGAAGGAGTCAGAAGATATCATAATGTTTTGGCTAGCAATGTGCTGAAACAGCCAAAAATGCTATAGTCGTGACACAGCGGTTAGTAGGTTGATAAAGTGGTACGCAGGTTTCAGGGGCTGGATGTTTGAATACGCTTTTGAAATTTAAATGAATATTCAGATATTCTTTTATTTTGAAATAGCTGAAAAACAAAAGTATAATTCATACCATATTACATTAAAAAATAAATCTCTCAGAATTAAATGAATAACCCATCGAGCTGCCTTTTAAAGAAAGGAGAGAAACGCTCTTCTGTTCAACAGAACGCATGTTGCAACACTACTGTACATGCATGTATTTTGTATGACTTGAGAAAAACACTTCAACAAAATATTGGTATTGGAATGTTTTATGGTTGGTTTGTAGGCATGTTGCCAGAAGAGATATAAAGTCCATATTGAAGCTACATAACATTGTAAGCTCCTCAAAGACAAGCTGTGATATATGTACTGTGCTTAGACAAATCATATTGCATCTCCAGGGTCATCTATCCAGGGTTCGTTCACTAGTATCCTGTAATCACATACAGCAGGAAGGTCATTCAGTGTGCTTTGGACGGTTTCTTATTGCCTTATTGCCATCCCTGCTTCAAGGATGTTGAGGATGGAAATCTGCAGCAAAGTCATAACTTTTAAGACAGCTTCTTGTGAAACTTCAGTAAGCTGTGGCTACGTAAGCTCCTGCCAACTGAGCACCTAATACAGCATACATATATGTCTTGCCCATCATGACTGAAACTTGAGACAGGGAGGTGCAGCTTGTATATATTGCAGAGGGCACATCTAGGGTGACCACGGAACAAACCAATCACAGCGCAAAAACTAAGGAGTAACCGATTTGCATTCAGTGTTTTGTGCCCAGCAGATGCCGACAGAAAGATCCACACATCTGGTCCTGGGAATTGAAGCCAACTTGACAAAGATTCGTTCTGACAAGTTTACCAGAGAAAAATCTCTTCCAAACAGTCTCGGTGCTGAAGCAATGAGTCACCGCTGGTTTGCCATTATGTCTCAGGCTTTCAGTTAAGACCCAGCACTGTCTGGACATGTGGGCAGATTGATCCATTCGCTCCGAGGTGCATATCTCCCCTTGGAACGCCAGGCAGGCCAGGCTAAATCTGTTCTGGACTGGACGGGGTCAATTGTTTTTCCTCCACCTGTTCAAGCTGGTACCATAAACAATTAACAGTTACATGGGAGGCAGTTTGAGAAAATCATACATGGAAAACAAACAAGCGTGCTAGATATAGTGGGCCCTCATAGGATCTGATACACATGGAAAGAATGTGGCAACAGACAAGTTCATTTTTGCAAATATACCCCATAGTAAATATGTCTTCATTGGGTGCCACTTGTGGGCAAAGTTCCTATCTAATAGACCGTTGTCCTTTCACAAGGATGGTCCCATCAGTGATTCTTCTTCTCCAGTTCACTGCTGACACGACAGCTCTTGGTTGAGCTCTTGTCAGCATTCCTAACAGGAATGATGTAGGATTCAGGTCCACGGCCTCTTCTCAGTGCAATGTGTCACAATCACTGACATCACATTTGCAAGCCAGACTTGAGCAATCTTCACATTAAGTATTCAGGATCAGAAACAGCAAGCTAATAATTGGCTGTCCAGCTCTGACCATCTCTTGAATTGATGCTGGGACAGCCCCAATTAAACCATCCTTGTAAAATACTAACTATTTAAGTGGTCCCAATGGGTATTAACTGAGAGTTTTGACAGATCTGGCTAGCTAATGAACATTGATTTGTAGTTGATAAGCAGGGCCACAACCAGTTGACATTCTACCAAGGTCAAACTGAGGTTAAAAGCTCTAGCTGCAGTATTTATATGACTGCTTGGTATTTACTATTCAACCTGCAAGTCTATGTTACACGGCAAACCAACGGAGAAAATTAAGGAGTCTTTTGTACTTTACCAGAATTTGTACAAAAAAAATAATAAAACAACCACCGAGGACACGACCTGGGTGTCCTTATAGCTCGTTACGGCCATATTGATAAGTTGTGGGCTGGACTTCCTATTTTTATTTAAATCCCAATTCTCACCACTGACAGGAATGCCCCCTGATACCCAGCAAAACAACATTTCCGAATGTAGAGTACTGCTGAGAAAGTGGAGTACAGGCCAAGCTAATTTACCAGCCTTCTCACCAAGGCACATTCTGTTATGCATTAGTCTTCTGCATGACATGCCATGGAAAACAACAGATGGCAATTTCTTACTTCAAAACCGCTGAGCAATGAACCATTAGGGATTTTCATTTTAGAACCTGTGGTGGAAAAGGAACCCAAATGCCCCCTGCATTACACCTTTACAACACACACTAATCCAAGAGTGTGCTACAATATTATTCTTTAAAAATGAGCCTGAGAAACACTACTGACCTCCATGTACAATTCTATTCCAAAACAGTATTCCTTGCTGAATGTTTACAATATTCTTCTAGAGTTTCATATTCTCTGTACTCCATTCCACCGGAAAGCACACTGTATTGACCACCCAGTTTGTTTACATTGTTTTAGCTACAGGAAGTTTCCTTCCCCCGGATCATCATTGTTACTAGTCAATCCGAATGTCATACTTAAAACATAACCTTACAATGCAGTGAAATCCTCAATATATATATATATATATATATATATATATATATATATATATATATATATATATATATATATATATATATAATGCAAAACCTGAACAACACACTGCAGCTTGAACTGACGTCAACGCAAAAAGGCAAGTTACACTGTTTAAATTTATTGAGCACCGGCTGGTAAATGACTTGCCAGTCATCTGGGTAGAATAACTGCAGATTCAATCACCCCCACCCCATTAGATGGCAGTCTAAATTGAACAGCCTGGGCCAATAGGCTGCCTATCTGGATTTTAAAATGTAGATCCTCACTCATTTAGCTCAAATAGAAGTCCGGCTAGTACTGCAGAAATACAATCCTACAGGAACCCGGACTGAGGGTCTATACTGCAGAGTAAGAGTTAATACCTGCATGGCATAGTGAGCTTTACTATAAACCTACTGGGTTACTACGACTACTCCTGAATTGTGTAGTCCTCTACAGTATGTCACACTGGACTCAGGTGTAATTATACTCAAAGTAAAAACTTGCAATGGTTAACACTGCTATACAATCTGTTACCCAGTGTACTGCTACAAAAGCCTTTAGCTACAGCCCTTGAGCACTGCTTACCTGTATGGGTCATACACTGCTGGGTATTGGACTATGACTGATTCAGCTGTTCTGGTCCCCGTCATGTCACAAAGGGTGCATGGTCCCTGTTCCTCTGAATCCCTTTCAGTTGTCTCTGTAACCTCCATCTGTCCGAACGGCAGCCCAAAGAATAACAGGCTGTCCCCCAGGCAGGTCCGCACTAACTACCTCTCAGATTAGTTTTGTTCCCCCCACCCCCCCAAGACAGCATAGCTACCGGAAATCCTTTGTTAATAATTGAAGACTGTAAAGCAGGTGGTCAAGTGCTCCCACATTACAACACATGGTATGTACAAAGACCGGGCTGGGTATTAGGTCATTCCGATAGACGTACTTAAGATTAGCAACTGAATGGAACTGAATGCTGACTATACATCCCCCAATACAAGCTTATATTATGTTTAATTTATTCTTACTATATTATACAACGTTATGGAAGTATTACTATAATGTTTAAGTATAAATGTGTTATTGTCACATAATGTGATGTTACCAGTTACTCTGGCAGTGGATTTTTGCAGGTGATGGATGCTACAGCCTCCCAGGAATTCTTTTTTTTTTTTTTTTTCACACCGGTAAGAAACACGCACTCAACAGTAAGCAATAAGCAACGATTTACCTAAAAGCAGTTCAATATGAACAATGGCAATGCTTTCGCCATGCTTCTCGTATATAAACCTGCTTGAAAAGGGAGATTGTGTGAAAACACTACAGCAGTAAAATTACTGACTTTGGGGTCGTACAAGGCAATACGGAAAACATAATGTTACTCCAGTTAGGCAATTTATTGAGGGCTCATAACTGAATGAGCCAATTTCAACTAAATGGACCATTAGCATTACAACAGGTGTAAAAATGAGCTGAGCTGTGAGCGCTATACGGTTGTCAAGCACTTTAAACGCAGGGTATATACATTAATATTCATCATCACACAGTAACACGATGCAATTAAACACAACCGATCATTTATATTAACGACTTACCTTTAAAGGTGGGTTTGTCCCAGAGAGGTTTTCTAAATCCTTTGCCAGGCAAAACTACGAGGATAGCGAACGCGAGTGTGTAGTCCAGTTGAATCGATCTATTTCCCGTCTTCACGATCCGTACTATTGTTCCATCAACACAAAAGGTAGCACTGGTGCCTTATTCGATGACAAGCGCTCAGTCCATGTGGATTGTAGTACATGTTTTAATGCCCCATTTCCAATCTCAGCAAAGGAACAGAAGACGCTTTCCTTTTTAATTAATTTAATGGCCTTTTTTTATTCTCCAGCATCCCCATATTAAAAGTTACACAGATATATATTGTTTTATTTTTAATGTTGTTAGGCCTATATTATTATTATTATTATTATTATTATTATTATTACTGATTTATTTAATTAATTCCTCCGCGCGTCACTGTCTCCCTTTCACAAGAACTCCTGGTGAGTCTACTTGAAGCCTCTGAGCTCTGAAGGAAAGATACGCTGGGGTCTAAATAAAGACAGTGAGAGTATTATCTTTCTCTCAGATTCTCTGTTTTCTATCCAGGAAAAAAAAAATGCGCATGCCATTCTCTCCAATACTGTACAAACTGTTTCCACAGTCCCCACACTACATTTAACCCGTAAATTGCCAACTGTATTGAACACCGGCGTTAAAACAAACCGAGCGCATTGACGGTAGTGCAACTCACGAGGCAGCTGGTGCCGCGTACATTCTATTACGTTTTATTCTAGTCGTCATAGGCAGGTGGACTAATATAATACACTTAACAATATTACTTGTACCACAGCTGTAAGCTACTGTATTCATTTTAGGGCATTGTGTGTGCTAGCCACAAAGATAACATATTTTATTTACATACCTCGATACTGCATATCCCTTAAAGCTTGTATACAACATATGCGTAATTACTTCAACTGGCTAGACTAACGATATATAGAACAAACATTATATAGCACCGCCATCTATTTGCAAAATTCATTTAAAATGTATTTGTTCTTGGGACACCTATGTTTATATTGCCAGATCCAAGTATTTATTTCTGTTTTATTTCACCCCTGAACAAAGAGGGCTAGTGGATGCCATTTATAACTACCCACTGATGCAAGCAGTATCCGGGTAATTTGACTCACAGAGTGAGGTAATAGCAATAATGTTTTAACAGGTGCACATGAAGTATTTTGGAATGTCTATAGGATATCCGTGTTAAAGTCTAACGTAACGTTTGAGGTGAACTGCAGCTTTAATATCAGAGAGGACCTGGGCTATGTATAACACATTTTGCTCTAGCAAATCAATAACGAAAGAAAAAAAACAGCAGTATCTGCGAGCAGCAATGTGAATAAAAGAAACAAGGACGATGGAACAACGTGGCCCGTTTGTGTCGTTAAGGTCCTGTCCACCCACCAAAGGACTGCAAACAGCTGGTAACAAATACCTTATTTAGAACCCAAACATTTCACCTACTAGCCCCAGACTCGTCAGCTGCACAGGTACCTATAGTAACTGGAGACTCAATGCTTACAGTGTAAGGTCAAGGCCAGGCAAGCCTAAAACCAAACAATACAGTCCTGCCCCAGACAGGTGAGACACCAGGTGCACAAAAACGAAACAGACGGCGCAGTGCTGCATGGGAGTGTTATAACAGTTGCATGCTAGCCAACATTTGGAAACTGTTCAGCGGGACGCTCGTCTCCCCGGGGAGGGGGGTCATACGCATCATACACATGGGAGGAGTCATACGCAAAAAACACTCATCATATAATATACGTATCCCCCCCCTCAACATCACAGTAAAAATAGACATAATGAAGCGTTCTTACCTTTGTATAAGTTAGTGATCAGCAGATGTGTCAGGCGCACGAAGAGCACAGCGTGTGGTTTTCACTAACTCTGCTGTACAGAATAAATGATTTTTTTTCCTATGGTTGAATATCAGGACTTTCTTCCTATGCATCGGGACGCGGGACATATGCTAGGCTGTCCCGACCATATAGGGACTGTTGGCATGTATGCAGTTAACTATGGCGAATGTTGACGTTTCCCCCTGTGCCTGTAACATGCATTCACCTGTAATATGGTTAGCCACCGCTGTACTGCAGTACTACTTGCTGTGCAATGCTTTTACTACGTTCATAATGCAATACTACACTTTGCTACGCTTTACCACAGTATACTGTAGTAAATTCAGGACATGTGAGAAACACTCTTGGAAGTTCACCTTGTTTTAGCGTTCGTGTGTCTTGCAGACAATAACGCTAACAATTCTAAGAATCACTTGCAAAGTTTTAACGTGTATCAACCACGACCACGTTTTGAAATTATGTTTGGAACAATGTGTGTAATTCTCTACCTGTCTTTTTAAGATTGCGTGATAGTGTTTAATTCAGTAGACCAATTTAATGTACAATTACATTTCATGACCGACGACAGCGTCTGCGAACCGAGACCTCTAGTCTAGAGGGAGTTTCTGGCTGAGTTGATGCACGGTTTTAGGATTTATAGTGCGGTTTCTGGATGAACTGTTTTTAACAAGTCGTTATTATAATTAAGAAATGAAAGTCTATTCCAAAGTGGAGGACATCTGTGACTGTGTTGTTTTCAGAGAATTTGTGAGGTTAAGATTAATTGATAGCATTAAGGCCACCATACAAGGGGCGATTGTCGCCTGCGATATGTCGGTCCAACAAAATCGCCGGTCTGATGATAAATCGTCTCTCGTCTGCGAGTAACAACAGGTCGTCATTGAATATAGCTCCCCTCTATTCTGGGCGACAAGTCGCTCGGAATCAGCCAATAAGCGCTGCTGTTGATGTCACGTGGTAAAAGTCATTCTAACAACTTGGAGAAATGGAATCTGTAGTTACGTGGAAACGTGGGTGCATTGAGAAATATCCATGTTTATATAATTCGAAAATGAGAGTAGCATTATAAAAATGAAAGGAGCAAGGCAATTGAAGAAATTACCGCTGAGATTAACATGTCAGTGAGTTTTGATATTTGTGAAAAAAAAAAAAAAAAATATATATATATATATATATATATATATATATATATATATATATATATATATATATATAAATTAATGTCTCAATCGTAAAATTCTAGGTGATGCAAGACCTTTGGCGATAGCTGTATACTATCCGGTACATGCTTTGGTTTCTAAATTTGCAGGTGCAGTAATTGCATTCTGCGTATCTGGTCTGCATGTGACTGGTAATGTTCCAAATGGTTGTGTTTCAGAGTTTTTGGTTGCTGACACTAACCAGCCAGCACATGGATTTTCCCCGCTGACAGACAGCCTCATACCGAGTGAGCCCCTGGATAAATCCCCAGCACACCCATCTGGGGTCACTGGTCAGGTCTCACTGGATGGAACAAAAGGAAATGGAGCGGAGATAATGAAACGGCAGCATCATTTACTGTTTAGATCATTGATTTGCCAGAGGGGATGGATGTCATTGACGGCTGTTTTTAGCCTAATGTGTTAACAGAATTGAAAGCACGTTGTGTCCCTTAGGACAGAGGAAGATGTTTAAAGAGTAAAAGCACGAAAGCCATGTGAGGAGAGTAGGGCTTCAAAGCTGTCCATGTTCCATCGTGTCTCATAATATTGCCAAAGCGTTTGCTTAAAGGAAAAAAGGAAAAAAAAACACCTGTTAAGTTTACAAAATTAATAATATAATGCAAGATCTCTTGCAAGACCTCTACCTACATTAAAACTTGAGATAATGTTAAGAAAAGTCATTCAGACAATTCCCCATTTCCATAAAGTCTACGACAGGTAATACTGAAATGTTAATGTTGTTAGTGTCACGTCTAGGGCAATCAAACAAAAAAATGATTTATAAAATCATACTTAAATCATTATTGAACTACAGCAATAAGACCCTCCATAATCTCAAATACAAGCTGGAATGGACTGTCATTGCCAAAGCACTGAAGATTGGAACAGCAGAAAATGCAACTGAGCTACAACACGCACAAAGCAATTGCATCTGTATGCCTTCCGTGAAAGTTTTCAGAATTTCACAGTCATTTTTTGGCAGATAAGTCCATCTCATTGTAATGCTGTAATGGGACAGTTGGTTTATTGTGTGGAGCTTTCAACACAAAGATGTCAGGACCTTAACCTTCATTAATAGTGAATACCATTGGAAGGATAATCACTCAGTGGCAATATAAATAAAACATAACTTGCAAATGAGCAATGCAAATTCTAATAGTCTTTTGAATTAAGAGCATTTCTGGAGGCTATCTCAAGGGATGCTCAGCCACAAGGAACAGTGGGGGGGCTGAAGGTTTCCTGTGCTCTGCAAGTAATGTAAGACAGCTCTGCTACAGGAATGCACAACGGGATAGGTAAGTATGTGTAAAAACATTTTGTTCCCCCAAAATAAAGAACTCCTCTGAGGGAATTGGTACTGAACACTTTTTCAACACTAGTATTTGATACTACTGTATTCTCTCTGCATTGTAAAACACTGTGACTAAAATCAGGCATGCAGTCTCAAACAAACCTTCTGCTATATACTATATAAAGACAATAGTAAGTGAAATTGTCATTTTATTTCCTCTTAATTTTTCCCATGATTTTTGCATAGCAAACAGTGCCACTTGGAGGCCGGTCAATGTAGCCTGAAGTTTGGATAAGAGGGAAGTTCGGATAAAGGGTTCACTATATGAAAAAGGGCATTTGCAACTAAATCAAATATTTAAAAAAAAAAAAAAATTTAAAAAACATAAAAATTGATAGAAGAAATACAAATCTTTCATATTTAGTCGTGTTTTCAAAGGTTGCTGCAAGAGGTTTGGTAGCATGTGTAATCATCTTAGTACCTATTGTTTTTAAAATCATTAATCAATAATTAAACTAATAGTCTTTAGCATTGTAGTTATCAGCTGGATAACAAAACCAAGAAAAAATGAAAAACTTTCTCAACAGAATATTATCTAAAAAGCTTATGGAAACCGCTTGGCTCCACTCTGCGAATTACTCCCTAGGTTACAGTAAATCTGACTATGGAGAGCCAAGAACGCATTTATCAACATATTATTGAGATAAGAAACAAAAAGGCCAAATGACTGCCCTGTGCAAACAAAGCTTGACTTACTGAAGCCCACAGAATAGACATTCTATACTAAACAGAAGCAGAAATTACACTAAGAAACCATTTTACTTATGTAAATTGCATATGTATTAAACATCACCCAGTGCTACATTTTTCTTGCTATCCAGCTGGATTTTTTTTTCTAAAGCACTGTTATTTCCTGTTGCTGGACTCATAATGGAATGCTTCAGCACTTTACAAATCTATACAGTGTGTCCTTGAATGCCATAAAACATGAACAGCTTTAAAACATGAAGAATGGGACATGGACAGACTAATTGAGGACTTCAGTCTGGAAGTAGGCAGATGACACACCACTAGTCTGACTCTTGATGTTTGAGTTTGTGTGCACTTTTACCATTAATTACAGTAAAAACCAACCATAGCAATAATAATAGTAAGGCAAATGCATGATTAATAACAGACCACACATACTGTAAGTAATTATATAGAAATAAGACCGTAAGTATAGGGTCATTATACGGTAATCATTAGGTAATTATTTTAGAATTAAGACCATTGATATGTTATGAATTGTACAGGGCATACATAATTCACCCATTTGGGTTTATATATTCAAATTATTCCTGTGAAATGACTACTAAACTGCAAGCCAATGTGGTAAAGTGCAGTGCAGTTGCCAAAGTGAAATGATCGTTTATGGGTATGGGCCCTGTCATTGACGTCTCGTTAAAATGTTTCATGAACAATTTTATCCAAATTTGATTACCGAATGGATCATTGGCATTGTTTTTAGATCAGTTATAGCTGATGTTCTGCCCTGTATTAACTGAAAGTGTTACTGTATTTATATTACTTTTCCATAAAGAAAATCAGTTAAGTTTATCTCTCAGCTTTTGTGTTTCAATATTGGAGCAGTTCACTTAGAAAATGGCGAGTTCTCTTTGCCCTAAAGCCAAGGCACCTGCTGTTCTCATCTCATAACTAACTGATGACTCACACAGCCTGCACTAACATCCAGAGAGAGGAGTCGGCTCAGTGTGTCCAATTACATGATATTACTGAAACATTCGCAAGACGCAGCAAAAATCAGCTTATTGACTGTCACAGTGTAGCCTTCAGTTTTAGAGAGCAGAATTAGCAGTGCCGAGAAAGATTCTTTGCAATGTTTACACAGCCATTAAAATAAATTCTTATATCATTCCTCCCAGGAACACATTCCAATTTAGCACTGCACATGTGATACAATGGTTGTGAAAAGCCATTGCCAATATAATTAGCTTTCTGCTGTAAAAAAAAACAAACAATTATTGTACTATGAGCCCAATCTATTTCTTGTCATTGATTTTTAGTGATTACACTGAAAAACATTGGTTTACAGGTGTATACATGTATTAAGGAAATCATAGTAGATCACAAGGCTTAGGTCTCAAATATTATTAGTAAGAAAATGCTTTTTATTTTAGTAGTGGACTTCTCTTGCAGCACACGACAACTGCTTATACAAAAGGAATCAGATTTCAAATTTTCACAGCTTTGTTTAAACAAAGAATCTGCACATAACTCACTGCCATCGGGTTCATTCAGAAGATTTATTAGACAGCTTCCCAATTCCTTAGGAAATGCAGCTCTTAGGAAACACAGCTCTTAGGAAACGCAGCTCTTAGGAAACACAGCTCTTAGGAAACGCAGCTCTTAGGAAACGCAACTCTTAGGAAACGCAGCTCTTAGGAAACGCGGCTCTTAGGAAACGCGGCTCTTAGGAAACGCGGCTCTTAGGAAACGCAGCTCTTAGGAAACGCAGCTCTTAGGAAACGCAGCTCTTAGGAAACGCGGCTCTTAGGAAACGCGGCTCTTAGGAAACACAGCTCTTAGGAAACGCAGCTCTTAGGAAACGCGGCTCTTAGGAAACGCAGCTCTTAGGAAACACAGCTCTTAGGAAACGCAGCTCTTAGGAAACGCGGCTCTTAGGAAACGCGGCTCTTAGGAAACGCAGCTCTTAGGAAACGCGGCTCTTGCTTACTGCAGGAAGAGCATTTTAATTTGGGAATTTAGATTCAATGCAGATAGCTGTGAACATGCTTGACTACGTTCCTGTGAAACATTTACACAATAAAGTGGGAATCTGATCACAACATCCAAGCTAGAATTACCACAGTCCAGCAGACTGCTTTAACAATAGTCATTTACCAGAAGGTATTGCTGTTTGAATTTAGTGAAACCATCCGCCTTTACCTGAATGCATCCTGACATAACTTGAATGTACTCAATAAAACATGCATGCATAATGTAATTATGAATCACACAAACAGGCACATATACCGGATACATGATTAGAACAATAATAGCCATTTTGTGAAGACGCACTGGATCGGTTCTGCACATTGAACAAGCAAAGTGAAATTTAGTATTTACATGCCCCGTGGCAAATCACTGTTTTATCAGCCTCTGCAGAACCTCATCAGCCACCTGTTGAGTCACTACACAAACCACCCCAATCACAGCTGGAGCTGACATCAGAGTATTGGATTAACCACAGGGGTTATTTTAATGCCCCTCATTCTTTTTTAACACACTGTGATTCATACATATTTTGAAGTACAAGGCTTGTTATCTATATAAGCAGAACTTCTCTGTTTGTACTACATACAGCTATGGCCAAATGTTTAGCATCTCTTAGAATTTTATGATTGAGAATGTTAAAAAAAACCCAGATATGAACATAATTAAGATATTTTATTTAACATCATGTAATCAAAGAAACTGCAATATAATATCACCAAAAAATGCCTTAATAGTAGTACAGTAGCCTGTTTCATGTTAGATTTTGAAATGTCACATTATTCAATTTTTGTCAAGTATCTGGAAAACTACAACGCAGTATGTAACTCAATATGTTACCGTAACATTATTCAGCAGATTTTATTCAACTTTATGAAGCAAAATTAGTTAATACTATAGGATGATGCAAAACTTATGGCAAATAGCTGTACATCTGTACTGTTTTTTGTTTCACTGTAAAATGTTGTCAGTATAAAAAAAGGTAATTTGAAAAAAAAATCTTTGAATATATATTGCCTAACCTCCTACTGTTGTTAGTAGTTTACTTGACTCAGAAAATGCTGTTGTGGCAAATATCAAGGGGAAGGAAGCTTGTGTCTCAACAGGGAATTTGAACAAAGTGAACTGAATCAATAAGGATACACAGAAGCCTGAAATAATGAAGTAAAGAAATAGAGAATTCTAGAGTACACTTGAGTAAATGTGGGATCCTACAGCTGATTAACCACTGATTTACTTTTTTATTTGATACGGATATAGTTTCTGCACTTAAACTCGTGAAGAATTGTTATACCAATACAATTCAACCATGTACAATTCAATCCAGTCTGGGTTTTTGTTCCGTCCAGGTACTAAATTAGTTAATTGAAACTTATCAATTACAGTTAACGAATGTAGGACCTGCTTGGAATAAAGACCTGGACTGGAATGGATCTCCTGAGACAGAGTTGTGCACCGCTGTGCTCGAGGTCACCATAGGACAGTTCAGGTTCTCAAACTCACACCACAAAGCACTGTGGTCCTTGTAATCTTAATATAAAAGTTACCTGAATGCAGGTGAACTTGGAGCTCTCTGGTCACCCTAACTGGGAGTGTGTGATTGGTGGATCAGGAAAGCTAATCAAGTTAATAAAACGGGATTATCTATTGTGATAGCTTGCCAGGCACACTTTTGTGGTCCAAGTAAATTCTCATTACTCTGGCCCTTGCACCAAATGAAAGCTGTCAAGGTGCTGTGAGTATAAAGGACGCCTGTAACCTGCCTGGCAGAGGCCTCATTCCTCGACTTTGTATTTATAAAGGGCAGGATATATTTGTTCTGTTTAGCATGTCTGGGTTGTCTAGAAGGAAGTGTATCTCAGTTAAGCGAGGTTAGCCAGGCCATCGCTGTTGAAAATTGATTTTTGTCAACCCGCTGGATCAGCCTGTAAAACGGTTACAAGCAGAAATCAATCCTGTGGCTTAGTGCCCTATTGAGATATGCTTTTTAAATTATGATCGTCACGTCTCAGTTTGTGAGGGTTTAGTTCCAATACTTTGATTCATTCTGAAAGTGGGAAGGGTAAAGGTGCCCGGATTCAACAGATGTAATGAATTGGCACCTTTGCCAATTGAACTGAAAGGAAAGGTAAGGCCTTGGCTACAGAGGAAAGTATAGGACATGTCAGTTTGTTATGATCTGTGTAATATGTTTTAGATTTTATAAAGTGATGCATACCTCTTTTTTGTATTGGTACAGAAATCTCGTAAGAACAAAACACAATAAAAAAAAAAAATCCTCACAAATTAATGAAGATGCTTAATACTGTTCAATTATGAGTTTATTACATATTTAATAGTGCATTTAAAGTCACTTTCTGGATGGATTCCATGTTTACATCATAAAATCAGCTTACATGAAATTGCAATTTACAAAAACGCCATAATCTGTTTGCCTGAAGTCATTGGAGTTGTAGATTTAATTATCAATGTTGCACATTATACCCGTGATTATCGCAAATTTGTTTATGTTCTGTCACAATGTTACAACAAATTCCTATATGCTTACTGTAATACTTCCATTGCTAATAACACGACAATGCATTGCGGATGTTTAGAATCACTGCATGTCCTAAACATGATGCACCTAGAAGATGTGTAAAGAATTATCGCGTGCATACATTAAAAGACATCAACATATATTAAAATAATATGAGTAACGCTTTTATTATATACAACATTAACTAATAATAATAATAATAATAATAATAATAATAATAATAATAATAATAATAATAATAATATATCACATGTTTATGTGGAGCAAGGTACAGCAGTAACAACGAACACTGCATTTCATTACTACACGTAGACTTCTTTAAGTAATGCCCTCTTATACAGTAACCAGCTGTTCAGTGACAACCCCCCACTGAGATTATTATTTAGAATCATCAATTCAAGTCAGGGACAGAATGTTTGGGAAAGATCCACCATAGCATACTAAACCTGAATCCGGGGGACAGGGTTAGAGCACAGCCAGGCAGCTGCCTAGGCGAAGCTGGGAGGAAAACGTCTTCAAGCGAGCACTCATGGTTCCGGCTTGGACGTTTGGCACTCGGTGTTTGTTCCAGTGAAATGCACATTTCAACAGTAGGAGCTCCAGGGAGAAAGCCTATTTTCAGGATGCGTCAGGACTGCCAAGCTTTCTTATCCGAATCCAACCGCGGAGACAGTTGCTTTTGACTGCTTGACGACAACACACTGGGTTACAAAAGAGATGCATCTGGGCTGCGTTTAGAGACATGGCAGGCAACGTACAGAAATAGTCTGCTACACACACACACACAGAGATATATATATTTGAAGTGCAAAGCAAATGAGGCTGTGGTCTCTGACAGAATTCACGTTTGTCCTTCAGCTATTTTGGTTCAGAGCTAGCCAGACAATATGAAGATAATACAAGAGTGAGCAGAGGATCGTGATGTGGGCTATAAGCAAACTAAGAGAGAAGCCCAAAAACACACAAAAAAATATTTAGTATTGAGAATACATAATATAATGTATTATTTTTCCAACAAATGCAGTGTTTTATAATCATAATTCTAATGTCCAAAAGGTTGGTGGATTTCAGTACTGTTTTTTGTACCTTTTGTCATTTATGTACAGCTATGGCCTATAATTTTAGGATTGAAAAACAACTATATGAACATAATTTATATATTTTATTTAACATCATGTAATCAAAGAAACTACAAAATGATATCACAAAAGTCTACCGGAAGCCATAATGGTAGTACAGTATTTCATGTTAGCTTTTGAAATGTCAGTTTTTCATTAAGTATATGGAAAACAGTTACAAACGTGGTATGTAATTCAATTAGTTAATGTAACATTATTCATACGGTTTCATTCGACTTCATGAAGCAAAATTAATTAATTCTATAGGGTGATGCAAAACTTTTGCCAGAGCTGTACACTGGACTCTAGGTAGTAAGGTTGCTATTCCATCAAGGAGTGTATCAACGTCACCCAAGATGGAATTGCATGCCTTTTCCGTACAGTTTTAGTGAACTGATATCTTTAGCGTAATACATGGTAATGTTGTCTCTTCACTGAGAGATTTCAAGGGCAGTGTAAAGTGGGTCTGATGGAATTTCATGAATTTGAACATGAAAAGCACTTTGCTTAGAAATGTCAAGTGGCTGTTCTTAGAGGACTCTGTATATGGTTGAACCTGCCTCAAAGCAGTATATCTGGTGGAACTCCTTACTAAAAGCTGTGCCTTAAGTACTGCAGTTATGTTTCCTTTATTGCAGGGATTTAATGGATACCTTTTCTAATTGGACGCGTTCTTTTTTAAATCTAGAGTAATCCATGTACCAGGGAGGTGTGCAAATTAATTTGAAGCTAGTTTCACAGACCTGGATTAGCTCTAATCTTAGAGCCTAAATTAACATGGAGTAGTCCAAGATTAGTGCTAACTGGGGTCAGTGAACCTTGCCGTCAATGTCTTATTCATTTTTTGCTATGGAAGGTTATAGGTAAAAAGTATTCAATCAGTGTCCGGTGTATTAACATCCATTGAAACAGTAGTTCAGGAAAACAGCCAAGTGTTTTCTCCCTTCTGTATCTGCTGTGCACTGAATGTGCTTTCAAGCAGTTATACTGCAGAGCCAATTATTTGCATATTTATAGGGAGTCAGCCATATATCTATGCAGATGGTTTAATATTCTAACCACACACAGAACTGTTGCTGTACTGTGCATGATATTAATATCACTGTAATTATTAATATTAAGAGGTGACATTAGCAATTTATATTTTATAATGTTTATGCACTACAGTGGGACTGAGTATTGGTTGCTACATTAGTGTGGGAAACACATAAATGAAATCGAGGGGATTTGGTTACTGTTATTTATTAAAATGACTGGTATACCCGACAAGTCTTCCTCAAATAGATTTGAAAAACATGTTCAGTTATGTGATTCAGCACTGTCCACTGCCAAGATATGATGTTAACATTTGGGCTTTTGGGAAATATTTCAGGAATATGGTTTTCAAATCCCTACTGACATTGAAAGGCAGGCAGGGTTGTAACACAGTATTTCCAGGTTGTTCGGCTACAACTTGAGTCAAAGGTGCCTGATTGCAAAATGTTACTGCTGTATGAATGCCGAAGTTACTGCGGTGTGTCAACTGTTCAGTTCATTATGTCACCAAAATATACAGTGGGAGCATCTCCAACCAAGCCCCATCTTCATGCTGATCAGTGTTGGTATTCAGATAGTTCAGATAATTGACGCTCGACACTGTACACTCCAATTATCCTCAAACCCACCCCCTGTCGAGCTGCAGTGAGTTTCAGTTTGAACCTGACGAGCGAAGGGGTCTTGAAGTATGGCGCCTTACCAGAACTGTAAATGTGCCCATGAAACACAGGAAGCAGCGGCACTTTCTTTAGGCAAGCTTAAAACCAGATATAGAGAAACATGGCAGTTACTCAATATTGGAGCAACAGAACACCAGGGGTTAACTTGTGCCGGACCGCACCGGATCCCAGATCCGGTACCTTTTTGTTTACAAATGAACCCCTGGCAAACACCATAAAATAGTAAGGGGAATATAAAAAAAGCTATTAAGCAGTTGAACATCAATGGGAAGATTAACTCTGGAGGAGGTGAATATCTTTTGTTGGTAGGTACCATAAATGACTTTTCAATTGCCGCACAGTAAGTTGAGGGAATTGTAAACTATTTTAACACGCCAAAATAATAAATGGGAACGTTCATTTTACTGTGAATTAAAAAAAAAAAAACAGATTTACTTCTTCACAGAAACCCATACTATACAGACAGAGCCTGCTCAAAAACAGATATATGGAAGCATCATGGGATGATCAAAAGGAACATACTGTTACGGCAACCTGTTCCTTTATGGAATCACATGCAACCAGCTTGCTGTATTTACATAACAGATCACAATTCCTGGGCAAATCAGATGCACCAGGTGGCTTTATAAGAACATTGGCAGCCAACATAATTGGGAATTGAGCCACTTTATAGAGCATTGCCTCTTAAAAAATCACAAGCCTTGTTAATTCAAGAGTAAACACTAGAACATGTTTTTTCTGTAGCTGAAATATATATATATATATATGAAATAGCTCCAAAGATGATCTAGTATGACTGATATATATGCAACACTTCAAAAGGGGTCAGGAATGAACTATTCCACCCATATCCCCTGTTCATGCAGCTGCCCCAAGCCTAACAGCCTTTATGTAATTCAATAATAAAGTTAAATGAACACATGTGGTAACTATGGAAACAGTGAAAGCATAGTGTGTATTCTGATCAAGTAATGCATATACAGAACCAGCACAATCATATACTCCATATACTCTTGTGTTCCTGAATGTGTACACAAGAAAACAAAACTAGGTACTGTACGTGTACCTTATATCAAATTGAAGTATTGCTATTCGCAAAAGCACCTCTTGAGTAGCGATGAGAAATGGCCTCTGTTTAGATTTTATTGTAGATTATATTCCTATAACATTGTTTTATAACTGTTGTTATGTTGAATTGGTATGTGTTGAGTTCTGTCTGTTTCTTTGGTTGTTATACATTAGGAATACCTATAGCACAATAGTTACGATTTCAAATGTCAACTATATTCAGAAGAAACCGTTTCCTTCTTAGTGAAAGATGCATTTAGTTCACAACCTTGACAAATGCCATTGCATTCAATTATGAACTATTATGAAGTTTTTGAAACTTCAGGCACGTTGAAAGCTGGAATTGGTTCAGAAAGTCCTTTATTTTAACTAATGATGAGGTTTTATTTCCATTCAGTAAATTCTGTAACATTGCTATGGATACAGGTTAGGGTTAGAGGTTTTGCTAAAAAGAAGCAGGCTTCAGCTTCTGTAAACCTGGGTTTGATCTATTTGAAAATGTGTCTGGGCTATAAAAAAAAAAAAAAAAAAAAAAAGCTGCATTACACTGAAAATAGGATTACAGCAAGGCATTCAGCATGAATAATTGGCTGCCTCACATCTGTAAACAAACAAATGGAATAGCAACAACGTTTTCCACTGAAACAAAATCAGCACGGTTATTATGTGGTGTGCATGATGTTGAATGATTTGTGTCATGTCGACGACAAGCCAAAAAAAAGGCAAACAGCAGCATTTTCATTGTCCCAAAACGGCAGCCAACAACTCTGTGCTAAACATATTTGGTAGAGATTTCACTTTACATCAGTTGCTACAATGGATTAGAGATCGCCTTCTGTTTCTGGGAGATGCAGAAAAACTACGTTTTCAGTTCTTATAATGTTATATTATTATAGCGAAGTTTGTCTCTTATTAGAACAAATATTTTCCAATATAAAAAAAAATAAATAATCCACAAACAGCTTTGCCAACAGTCGGGTCAAATCAGCTCAATGCGGACCCAGCTTTACCTAATTTCCATGATATGCAATATTCAGATGTTATGATTGAGTGTTATAGGTTTTGCAGGAATCAACTTCAAAAGACCTCAGATATGTACCTCTTATTACAAGTCCCATCTTAATCTGAAATTCTATGTGAAGCTCTTTAAAGAAGTAACAGTGAAAACCCACCCCTGCTCTCAAAGCAAACCTGATTCCCAGCCACGTCTGGGTAATCTTTCTTCTCCCATCTTCTTGTACTTATGATTAACTGATGTCGTGCAGCAGGCCTCTTGAAGTCAGTAATTACTATTTGTCTGCCACTGTACAAAGTATGTATATTGGGATTTTTATCTACATGGTTTCATTCATTAGGGCCCATGGCTACATAAGCAGTTTGGAAATGCTGGTTTTACAAAGTTCAAAAATCTGTCATAAAACAGTCCGCATTTCCTTGTAGCAGGACACAGACTGTTTTCAAAAGAATGACTTTACAAGCGTTATTCCAGCCACATTCAGTGAGCACATTGCTGTGGGTGGAGAGATGGTTGCAGCAGCTCTCTCTGTTGGTTAACAGGGTTTTCAAAAGTCCTTTGCCCAGTTTTGGAACAACAGTATATTATGACTATGACAGTCATTTTGATTTGTACACTCAACCTTAGAACGTTGATGGACTAAATTATCTTTGACACTGGTCTGCTTTTCTATCCCTGTTAAACAAAAACACACACAACAGACTAATTAAAACCGTATTGATGTGCCAGAGAGAGAAATGCCAAGATATCTGGCTTTAGTAAAGAAACCCCTGAGGTGCCTATTGATTTAAATTGCAAGAGGGAGGGTACATTAACCTAGATTTGTACTGTGAACATCATAGCAGTGGGGGTGAATGGGCCTCCTTTATTGTTGAGTCTGAGCCTGAATCTGAAATCACATGCGTTTTCTTTGTTACCATCTTTTGAACCAAAGCCATGGTCCTGCAGTGTTTACCCAGAGCCATTTGCAAATTCAGGAAAGCAATCTTGTAAATCACTTGCTGTTTTGTTTTAGTTTCTCCAGGTACGCTGTTGCAACTCAGCGGTGGCTCTCGATCTGTAACTGAAGGCACATTTTGTGGGGCGTGAAAGCCTATCAGTAGCACAGCGTGGATCAATAAAAGGCTATTATTTAGTCTTTGAACCACTAATAGGATGACTTATGCGAGGGAACGAGTAATTGCTTTTCATGTCTGCCAGTATTTTCTAAGTTGTGTTTAAGACATCACCCAAGATGATTGTAGTAAAACTAATGGCAGGCATGGTAAACCACACAAACCCATTAAACAGGAGAAAGTCTTAGGAGTGGCTCAAGGCAAATCAAGTCACTTGCTGTCTTTTCAGAGAAGGACTGAAGTATCAGTGTTGGGACATTCAGTCCAGTGTAGCTGATCTCACGAGTTTCACTTAATTTAGGCAGGACAGCACATTAAACTAGAACTACATGTATCCACTTAGGAGTCAGAGAATTCCAAATGTTAGCCGTGATGAACCGCTGAGCTATCAGTGTCAAAGGGTTAAAAAATAAAAACAATTGTAGTTCAAATTGAAAAGTAGCACATTAGGCCACAACACTACGAGGCCCTCTGGGAATTGTGAGCCGATAAAAAGCAGTACGGTCACATGTCCGCCATGATCAATCTCTTCAGCAACGTTAGTTTATTATTGACCTGTATCTTTCTAAACAAGGAATGTTGGGGAGCTCCTTAATAAAAGCTGAATCTCAAAACAGTAATTGTGTGAATTTAGTAATTGTTACAGCTGTGTATAATGGTATTTAAAACAGGATTCACTCATCCGCCTTTTTACATCTCCGCCCTTACTCTGGTCCCACCGCAGTCGGATATGCAACGGATTACTGTATTAGTAACTAGGCAACATTTGCTTGTAAAACACTGTTTTTATCAGTCAAAGGGATTATTAAAACACAATTACCTTCAGAATAAATGAGCAGTGCGCCTTTCAACTGTGACACAACCGCCTGGGAAATGAGCATCAATGTGGAAGGCTGCTCACCCCCCCCCTCCCCCCCCCGGGCCTTCATATCTGCATCCTCCACATGCTCTTCCTTGCCCAGCGTTACCATTCAAATCCTTTGAATAAATCAGAACAATATGAACAAACAGATACACATGCACAAGCTCCTTTATTCACTGTTAAAACCTGTTCCTAGTTGACACATTGTAACATTATCAAAAAACACAAGAAAAAGACAAAAAAAAAATTATAAAAAAACACATATGGGTGTTTCTTCAGCAGTATCAGTGAGATCAATTTTCCCCTAAAGCTAAACAGTGTGTGTTTATTTAAAATGACCTCACTCCTGAAATCTACTGTCTCCATGCAGTTTTAATACAGGTCTGCAGTAAACAGATCTCAAATTCTGCTCCATATACTAATGGAACCTCGCAGATTAAGGCAGGTATTGCAGCTCACACAATGGAGACTTTCTTTTTATTTTATTGTATTTTTTAAACAGGTGATCCTAATGGATGTGATCTGCAGCATTGATACCGTTTTAGTTTTCTAGCTCGCATCCACTTCTGTACTAATAAAAGCCGTTCAAATAAATGCAGCCCTGTACTCTCTCTTCACCTGACATTAACCAAAGAACACCCAACAAAGATGGATCAATTACTCCCGTTTCAAAATCAAGGGATCTTACATCTCTTAATAGGGTGGGATTCAGCAGGGATGCTGTAATTAAGCAGACTGACTAAATGGCCATTTCAAGAGGCTGATGTGCAATGGTACCATCCACGAGCATCCCTTTAAGTATTCAAGTGCTGGCAGCTTCTGTACAATTTAATATGATAACTGCACCTGAACTCACACTGGGTTAATCAGCTCATTAAAGATCTCTTTAGAAGCATTCATTGCAGCAAGGTTGTCAACAGCTGATGATCAAACCGGGTTGCAATGTTGAAACTAGTTTACACTCCAGCAACCCAAGTTTGAATTGAGCTCTGGTGGTGGTAGATTAGATGAGAGTGAGTTTCAGAGAATGGTTACGTAATGCAGTTGGAAATGTGTCAGAAATGACCTGAAGTGGAACTGTATATTCGTAGTCCTTTCCACACTGATGTGGCACTAAATGACGTTCCTGTCTCCTCCGAAAATAAAAATAGCAGAAACAAATTATTTAGATCGAGCATATCTGACGGTGAAATGAAGCAATTCTAATGCTGAAAAAAAAAGCAACAAATGCAACAAAACTAAACAGGGGAATGAAAGCTTGTGGGCTCTCAAAAAATACACTCAGATTGAATTTCACTATCCAAAACATTAAATGAACAGAAACAGCACTGTACAACCAAAGAGATGCACTGGCCATATGTCCAGGTTGGAAACTGCAGAGTACTGTCTAGCTAAGACAATAAAAGGTGACTATATCTCAAACAAGTTTCCCTATAAAAAGTTAAAAATACAGATTACATTTTGAGGGAACATCTTGCCTTTAGTGGATTCAGTCTCCATTGCAAGGTCACTGAGGACTGAATTTCTGAAGCAAAGAATCAGGTTCCACAGCAAAATAACAATTGTTCTCAAATCATCATTGCGGTGCCGTGAACTGTTGCTAAAACCCACTGTTGAGCAGTTCAAAACAAAAGAGAACCTGGAATAGCAGCTCCCTTGTTTGCAAATAGCTGTTGCAACATTTCCAAAATGCATCAGAAAAATGCCTTGAGCAAAATGTGAATATCGTTATCCATTCATAACCACATTCTAAAGCTAATTTAGTGTTGGTACAACAACTGTTCAATATCATGTAATAAAACCAGAGACATAAAAAAAATGTGTTTTTTTCTGGACAGCTTAAATTCTGTTTGCAGCAGAGAGGCAGATCAACAAAGTGGACATCAGCAGCCGGAGATGTCCTTTGATTTGTTTTTCCGATGGAAGCGGGTATCTGCTGGATCGAAGCCCCTCCCCTTGGCACCGAACAATGCCCACTGCGGGGTCCTGGCCATGTAGTCTGCTGCAGAGAAGACCCTGGCACCCCCGCTCTCCTCATACTCCTTCATCAGCTCCTGGAACCTCTCGTAGTCTATCCATGTTCTCCACTCGCCATCCACTTTAAACTACAAGAAAACAGAACATGTAACACATGCATTTTAATGTTTTGGTGAATTAAATGACATTCACAGATTCCATACAGCAGTATAGTACCGATAATATTCAACTGCAACTACATAATGTAATGTATAGGTTTTGTATAGCTAGAAAGCTGCAAAATCACACCACGGCGCACTTTCAAATGATTAAACCCACAGGCGTATTTAGCAAGTAGGTTTTTGGGAGGGCAGTTTGTTTAAAAAAAAAATCTGTAACTGTGTCATTATGAAGCTGTATACAAATTTGCATGGAAAGAACTGAAGTTAACAATAAAACTTTTAAAAAACAATACTGTCAGAGTGCTGTAAAAAAAATAAAATAAATAAAAAAAACATTGATTGTACATTTTTTCCTGGATGTAAGTGCCAATACAGCTACTGAGTAAGAACTATGAACAGTACAAGCTCTATGAACAGATTACTGGTCCCTGGTGTCAGGGGCTCCTAAAAGAAACAATCTGCAATTAAAATAAAATAATGCTTCAGCACAAAACCTATACCTCTCCAAGTCTCCATTCTTTGATTTCCAGCAAATACCAGAGAATGACAAGGAGGCACAGACTTCAGTCTAGATGAAATAGACCGCTAAACGCTGTTGATGTTTAAAATCGCAACTTAGATGAAGTAAATTGATTAGCCAGACTCTCAATTTATTGCCAATCCTTTAGGCTTTTAAACATAATTTTACTTCTAATGAAAACAGCCATGTAAAGCAGGGATGGATAAGTAACAAGCTCAGGTGTGTCTTACTAAACTCACAGGAATGGATTAAACTGCTGTGCAATGGGAGTCTTACTTCCATCCCTTTAAAGTGCTCTATAGCAAGGTCTGCATCCACTGATATCCCAATGCTGGCTTTTAATTTATCCGAACATGCATTATAAATAACAGGTGGCTGGATCATGAAAAAGTTTGCAACCATGACTTGTATTCAAAGTATGTGGAGTAACTTGTATCCATTCTACATGCAGTAGTTTCAAGCAATTCACTATATCCCTGTAGTCTGGATTATGCAATACCTTCAATGTAAGCTAAACCAACCATAAAAAAAGAGACCATGTCTACCGCTACTTCGAGGTACAGTACCCACAACCAAGGCAGCCTGGAAGTCTGATGGACTAGGAAGGCGGAGAGCGGTACTGGCAACCCTTCAAATCAGACAGTCCACGCTCCAGCTAGTTCTCTAAAACACTGCTCTGGGCTCTGCTCCCATTTCTTAAGCAATTTATCAATGCTGGTGTGAAAACTAAAGCTGCCACAACTCCAGAAGTGTGAGAGAATCACCTGTGTAAACATTATGGAATGCTCACTTCACACTGCAGCAGAGCGGAAACCTGCTATGGCACTCTCTCTGCTTCAGTATGCTGAAGTCCTGACAAATTTAAGCTAGTGCAGTCTGTAATCCATACAACATTAACAATAAATGCAACTCGTTGGTACCACTTTTCAACCTGCCTTGCATTGATAAAGATGTGTTTTAGACAAGACTGAGCTCCTCAAAGCAAAGACATATTGCCCTCTTAATACACTTGTGAAAAGATTCCGGCATCCATTTTTTTTTTCCAAGCCTAATCTCAATTCCTCCCCATTGTATTTCATTTTATGACAGCCTTCACACAACTAATATGATTGGCCTAATAAATTAGTGCCTTTTATAATGTCACTTCCTGGCCACAACCCCTTCCACTTTAATTCACTACAGTTCCAGGTTTCAATAAATAAAGCAAAACGTTTTCCTTGTTTAAAAGAACAGCAGCATTAACTAATGAAAGCAGCTTTAGTGCAGACAGTACCCCTTTGTCTGTACAGTGCAGCCACTGCCTGCCTCTGAGGACTGACAAAAATCAATGCACTTCCACAGGGACTACAACTGCAGGTCATTGAGTTATGAGCCTCAAGCAAGTTTAATCAGTTCCAAACTGTGCACAAAAAGGTGAGAGCAAATGCTCTATCCAACATCTGAAATCATAGCTGCAATTAGGAGGGAGTCATTTCAGCGTCCTTATGCTACCTGCAATCTGCTGTAAACCAGGGCTAACATGACTTCACTTGGAATTGGACAAGCTCACAGTATATATAGCGAGCCGATATTAAGGAGCAAGAAGCATCAAATGTCACTTAACGGCTTTTTTCACATCATCTTTACTGGTGTTTGAAATCGTTCCGAGTGTTTCTGGGTTACATTGCTCCAATATTCAGTATCATTTGATTCAAACCAATGCAAGATCCTCACAAACCATAAAACTTTTAATTAAAAAAAAAAAAGAAAAAAGGAAAATGCTGTTTGAGATGACTTTAGCATTAGGTTTAGCGAAAATTTTCTTTGTAAACAGAATTGTTTACACCTTAATGTCATGTAACCCTCTCGCTATAATTGTCAGCTTGCAGGCTGCAAAATATGTTCATGTGGCCTTGAAGAAGTTGACATTTATGTCATATGTATTCCATTTTAGTGTCCAAGATATACAAAAACATCCCCATTGGCCAATGACTGGTAAAGGCACCTGGGGTCTAAGTTGCTGTAGAAATTCAATGTTTTGGGGTATGGGTAAAATCAGTGTTCCCTGAAAGATTAATTTAATAATACAGTTAAATAACCCAGGAAGTGCAACAGACTACCTGAAAGTAAAACAGTATGCTTTTGCTGTAACATGTGCGTCTTTCAAAACTTGTCACAACTACATAGAGAATGGAAGACCAGGACAGGGAAGGTTGGTGGAATTATTTCATGAGCTGCATCCCTTTAAAATGGACCTGAATGTGTTAATGAATGACAAGTATGCAAAAGCTACAGTGTTCTGCAATAGTCAACCTTTTGTAGCTTTAAACATGCTGGCCTTTAAACCCCACTGGTGTCCTTGTAAAACCACACCAGAAAGATTTAAGCTCCTGTTCGTCTCCTTGGAGCTTTTGAAAACCCAGTATCTGGTTGTGATATAATAGAATGTGTATAAAAGGAGGGATCATGAAGATCAAAGCACAGGAGAACCCATAAGTTACTTGGATGTTGCTGCGGTGGGTGTAAAAAAAAAAAAAACAAGCTTAAAAAGATTACCAGGTACGCACAGCACAGCGCTTCCATACCCTGTGTAAATTAAACCAGGGGAGCAATGACCAGACAGGGGAAGAAAGCCAGGACTCCCGAAGGAAGGAAGGAAGGAAGACAAGCCAATGAGATGAAATATTGACAGTGTACCAGAGCTGAGCCCGTCTATGACAGATCACAGTGTATTAAAATGGACGATAGCTTTGTAATACTTTTGACAGGAAACACGGAACTCCAACTGAAGGCATTTTTTTTTTTATCATTTCGTTCAGGACAAAAGCTACTGCAAAATGTGTTTGAGAGAACAGCATTAATCAGTCACAAACACGTTCCTATAGAAAAAGATTATTCCCTGGCAGTCAGTAATTGCTATTCTACATGAAAAATGAATTGGGCAACAGTAACAAAATAAGCAAATTCAGGGTAGATTATTGTGACTGGGTGGGCACCAGTTGCTTGGTAGATTCTTGCATCAATAGTCCAGATACACTATTCCCAGTTAGAGGGTACTTCAATATGTTCAGTCCCAAGCCACATCAGTACAGGACAATTAAGACTGCCTCTATTAAGATCATTTAAACTAGGGGTTGGAAGAACGCCTATATCTTGAACATTGCATGCCATGTCTGTTTAATGCATTGCTGACTTTCAAAGTGTGCAAAAACGCAAGCTTTAAAATCCATTACTTCAACAAGACTGGTCACCGCTTTTATTGCACTTATAGTAGTTTGGATCTTCACTTGTTTTTGTGGCAATACAAACCAATGTTTTATTTTCATGTATTTAAATACAGTGCAAACAGAAAATTGATTAAAATCAATTGAAAATACCCCCAGAACTGCCCCCTTAGTCAGAGATTTGCATTATAAATGAGACCAGAGTTACAAATCCTGTTCCATGCCACAGAACTGTGTAATTATTTAAAATGATTAATTTATCTGCCGTCTAGAACCGATGGCTCAATTAAGCATAATTCATTAATAATTTAAGTAGTTTTGGTTCCCACGCATTAAATCGAACATCAGTAAGTGTTCAATATACAAACTCAACAACAGTCCTTCGAGAAGGAAACGGATTATATTATTACAAGAGCTCTAGAAATGCTGCTTCATCCCCCTGGATGGTTTTAGATGGGAGGGTGTTCTGTGAGTATTGTATTGAGCCACGTATTGAAGTGGTTTATTTGTATGCATTTGAATGTGTAACAGTATGAGGGGTTTTAGAGAGAGCTCTTACCTTCTTGTGTGCAATCAGGAGGCAGTTTGAGTGCTCGTGCTCGGAGGCGATCTCGTAGTCGGGTAGCTGGTCAGCAAGCTGTTGTACAAAGTGGATGACCTCCTCGTGCCACGGGACATTAGCCATGGTCAAGCTACTGGCTGAACTTTCACCACAGTAAGTTACACCCTAGTGAAAGAGAAATGAAATGGCATTAGAACTCACTTTAAATGCTTATTATGTTACTTTGTACTGTTACCAAATAACTATGCAGTATATTCTACTGCTGGGGCCAACTATATACATCAGTGCTTAGAAATTATGGCCTGTGATTGGTTAAAACCTCATCATAGGTGCAAAAATAGATTTAACTATTGCCTTCACATCCTCACACCACTGGGTAATAGTCTCAGTCTGTCATGTGATTGGTTCACATCACTGTCAGTCCCGCCCCTTTTCAAAGGAATGCCTTCCAAAACAACAAGATAAAATGGCTGAATGAAAAAACTGCTTTACAAAAAATTCATTACAAAACACCCTACAAAAAAAAGAAAAAAAAAACCTGCGGTATGAACTTCAAAAATATTGTACTGTAAAGCCATAAATATTTGCAACCAAAATATCTGGCGAATCACACCCCCTCACTGGAGCAGGACAACTGTAAGGCACAGCAGAAGCACATGTACAATACAACACTGTAAAAATACTAAATACTATTCCATTTGAAATAATGCTGTATGAATGATAAAGTATGTGTTTGTGGAAGTGTGTCCTTTAATCCATGGTCTAACAAACGATGAGCAATTAGTTGAAAATGTTTCCTAACAATTCAATTAAAGATCCTTTTATAATTCATAATAAATTAGGTGAATAGAAAAAAGTGGTAATGCAACACATAACGAATGCAAAAAAACAAACCCTCCAAAACCGTATGTGATATTAATATGGCAAAGTGCTTACAATAATGTCAATAATTATGAACAGCTTTAGTAAAATGCATCAGTGATGCATTTGAATGGATTCCTACATGTACAGTTTAATCCTTTCCCAATATTTTATGAACATTTTGGCATAGCACTGTAAATATTTAATGTGGTAACGTTTGCGCATCACATCAGAGATTTTCACGGTAGTTTAAATAATGAAATGTTATTTTAAGCATAGCCATATTCTGAATGTGTAACAAACCCTCTTGCAAGAACATTATCCTGGAGCACTTCTCGTATGCCTTGGGATTGTCTATGGCCACTAAATGAAATATTCACCAGTCCAAGCATTCGAATTTGAAATGAATTGCTGTATAGTTCGGTAAAGATCCAACATGCATGTATAAATACTCTTTCGAAAGATAAAACCGGTGTATTCAATTGATCTAAGCAGTGATGGATCTAAATACCAAATAATAAATCACTGGATTGGTGATTTCAAAGAGGATTACATCCTGTAATAAACAGGAATGCATGGTTACAGGATCGGGTTACACAGCCTTGGTACACAAACTATTCTCAGTGTGTAGATGTAGACAGTCACGAGCATGGAAAGAAAACAGCGAGCATCTTTTTATTACAGTGCCGAACAGTGCTCCAGAATTGAGGAGTAGGGGCACAGGGTTCCCTCACCCCAGCCCAGGTGAATTAGCAGCACCCAAACAGCAGTCTCTTTACAAATCAATGAGGCCAGCAGAACGGCTGCATTCAATTTCCAACATCAAATATAAAAGTTAATTATGATGTTGCGTTCCAATTTCAACAGACCTTTAGTTAAAGCTTTAGAAAATGCATCACACAGCTAGGACTTATTTGTGGCTTGTTCACCGTTCAAGCGGTCCATCTTCACGTCAGCCGTTGCACCAGCAACATACTTACTAATTAGCCAGAAATAATGACCTCGTCAATAACCGCCACGGTGGCTGGATAAACTGGTGTGCCAGTGCATTAACCCGGTGAATCTAAAGCAGGCACAGTGGTTTTAGCATTCAAATGCTGCAGGCTATGGGGCAATGGGAAATGCAGTTTTTCCCCTTGGGAGGCAATAACCAGTTGAGGCACTGTGATGGAATTGTCCAAAATGTGCACTCAAGCTCAGATGCCCTGCATAGTGATCTCAACACAACAGCATTTCATGACTTCTTGTCAATGCAAAAAAACATCAATACACGGTACATTTAAAAAAAAACAATTGGGAAAGGGGAAAGACAAGGCTAAATAAATAGGTTTTCAATTGCAAGTTACTCATTAGTATGGGGATCACGTTGCTGATCTTTCTCACCCATCCAACAAAAAATTCCTGCAAAAATATTTAATTATAAAGAACTTCTAAAAGACAAACCAATTGTGTGCGAAGAGATGCCTTCAGTGAAGTTTTCAAAATGTTAAGATAAAATAAAAAGAGGAGTACTGCCGGTTACAGGACAGGGTTTCTCAATATTGCCAACTGCTGCCAGCAAAAAGGCTAGCATTTCACAAGTAGGGGTGACCTAGATAGACTGAAAGCCATATGCTTGCCCTTTCTTATTGGAGTTCTCAGGATGAACACTTAAGCGTGGCGCACTGGGGAAACAAGGCCAGGCACAAATAAAGCATTTTGGTATACAACGAGGTGTGCTGGCTTCTAATCAATATCCACTGGCTTCTGATTCTATAGTTTGATGGTTGTAGAACATTTGTGTCCCCCCCACCTTTTAATTTGGTGACAGAATTAAAAGGTAACCGATCGCCTGTAAAGATTAGAGACTGCATCAGAGGAACTCTCCTGTCGAACATTCTTTCAATCCACAATCTCCATTACAACTGCACTGCTTTCTCTAAGGCTTGAGATCGCCATTACAAACTGCGGATGAAGAATGAATTTACAGTTTAAGTATAAAAAGAGTTACATACAGGTTATTCCCCAACAGTAATTCTCCCAAGCTTGATAGACTACTCCTTATGTCTGATAGATTAAAGGTTAGTTTGAGGTTGCACTTTTCTGTTTATTGATCAGTTTATTACCATCCAGCTAAGACTGGGTTGAGACCTATGAAGAACCAGAGGTCCACTCAGGATGGGTCATTAAATTAACACTAAAATTACTTGGCACCGAATTCATATTTGCAGTTATGAATCAAGTCCCATTTTATAACGCAATGGATTTTAGCTATAAACTATAAGCATCGTAGAACTGCATTCATCGGCACTGCGGTGATGCGATGTGGACTATGCAATCTGTTGTCCTTTTTCCTTGTCCTTTTTCAGCTGAGACACTATGCCCTACAGATAATGTTTCATAGTAACCTACGTTTTCAACATACCTGATTACACAGCTTGCCTTTGTAGGTAATATTGACTGTGCTGTTGATGGATATACACTGGTAACCCCTTCTCTCTCATTTCTAATATAGACATATGACATCGAAGAAAAAACGAATAGGAGAAAGAGTGCTCACTCAGCGCCTATCAAAAGCACCACAGGAATAAATGATAATAATGTTGTTTTTATCCTTTGCAGAGGACACGAGACAGACAGACAAGTTGATCTAGGAGGTTTCTGCAAACACTAAGACTGTGAATAGCTGCATTGTTGGCAGACTTTCTCCATGTCTGACATACACATGGCGTTAGAAAAACGAGCAGAAAGGCTCCACTTTGCAGCCAACATGCATTACGGGAATTGCGAAACATTTGTTGAGTCTTCCTAAGTGAATTCATTTTTTAAAACCAAAATCAGGTTCCCTCGTCGTCGGACACCATTTATTAGATTAAACTATACAAACACTAGCAGTCAGGATCTCTTTGGGTGTAAGTGGAAATAGTTTTTTGGTTTCCTGAAGAACAGACTTTTAAGGAAAGCTATTGCTTGTGTTGAACAGTAAAATAAACTCTTCAAGTTAAGATGCAACACATTTAAGGTAACCCAAAATGCTTAATAGCAAACTGTATTAAGTCACAACTCAATCTGCAAATTTGGAATGAGGGAAAACTACGTCCAATCTATTTGGCTGCACACCAACACCTGAACACAGCCCCCAATGTGTCAGTACAGTAAAGATGTGTTTTAAGCATCTACGTGTAAACCCTTATTACACCTAGTAGAGAGTTAGGCTTCTTGTGTGTCATTCTTGAATGACATTCAAATAAAAGGATAGCCTTCTCATTCCAATACTCACGATTCAGTACTGCCATGCATGTCAATAGCGACATGTCACAACCTCTGTAACAACTGATGAATGTAATTGCAACAACAAGAAAAGCAGTCTATTCAACAGTTCTGAACTGGAACTTTACGCCTACCTTGTGTTAAAAAAATAAATAAAAAACCCTTGCTGACAGCTTCAGTGACATGGGTACTACTCTTTAAACTGCTTCACAATGAGAATTAACAGCAGTGAGAGATCTGTGCGTCACAGGCTTAATATTAGATCTATATTGTATAAACAGGCCTTACAACATAATACCCTAAACTGGGGAATAATATTTACTTGCTAAATTAACTCAAAAATGTTGGAAGAAATTCAAACAAAGGCTGAACATCCCCACTGCATCTTCAGACGTTTATTACATCTCTCTGATCCGATAGCTGATCTCTCGTTTTTATCTCACCGACTGCAAAGGCATTTACGCCTGCAATAAATTCATAACCAACCACAGCGCACACACCTGGAGGGTACTCAATCTCTCTATTAGAAATCAAAGACAGATAAACATTTGTATGACATCCAAAAGGGTCTATATATTAAAAAGTTTCTGTCGAAACAGTGGAATCTTCGATTGAATCAGTGTGACAGAGAGCGAATGAATCCGAGTCAACAGTCTCCCTCCCGACCTGTGAGGGCACGGTATAACAGAACAGTGTGCCCCGGACTGGGTTTGACAGTTCATTCCAGGGTCAGTCGGAAGTCAGCCATCCAAAAAGGGGGTGAAGCCACAATACTAGAAGTCAGCGCCTTACTGCGGTGTGTCTGTCACAGATTGGAGGAGACATGATTGCACTCGCTACCAAAGGGGGTGTGACTGAAGGTATATCAGCGGATGTAGTCGAGCGATCTGTTCCTTGTGTTATGGTTATGCAAAGACATACGAGGAAAAACTTGTGTACTAACCGTGAGAGTTTTGTTTGCTTTGTCCTGTTGCGCATGTGTCATTGTTAGATGGCTAAACTATCCAGGAGCCGTTGCTAAGGGGCCAGTTTCCAAACCTGGGCTTCATATCCCTCCTGTGCACATTCCCTGTATCTCACCACCTACACTAAGAGCACTTACTGTGGACGTGTGACCGTGTTGTGTGTGTATTATATACCGTGTCGTATTATTTCGGGACTGAACCCATTGTTTTGCACGGAGCGATACACATTGCTGTGTAGAGCCCATGCTTATTATTTAAGGGATCTCGGCACGCAACCCAGCCAAATAAAGAGCTGTTTTACCGTGAACTGTCTTATGTCTGTTTATCCTGAGCGCCATATCACCACTGCACCTGCACACTACAAACCACTTTGCTACAATCAGGCTTTTTAAAAATGCTACTAAAATTAAATAACCCCATGCGAGTCTATCATAAGAAGAAACTTACTGTGAATTTTGTTAAGTTCGCATAAATGATTTGAAAAGACTAATATTTTCAAGTCTGTTTTTTTTTTTTGTTTTAATGCTTTCCCCACTAGCATAAAACTGCCAATCAATAAGATCTGCAAAGAAAAAAAAAGAGCGTGCTATTTTGGGTTTTTGTAAACCGTGTACCCCTTCGTGGCATCTGAAATTATTTGAACTACTGAGCTATTCATTTGATCGGTTTAAAATGAACACCACAATCTTGAGCATTACCAATACCTGTGTTGATCAGGTGCATTCTCTGTTTGTATTTTACTGAAGTCTGTAAATATTTCCTTTTTATTTTTCAATATCAAGAGCAATACTGAAGTTTAGGTGTGTATGATTGAAAGCCACTGGAAAGTGATTTGAAGTGTGAGCAACATTGACCGGTTTTTAATATGAAGTGGAGGTGCACAGGCAACCTGTGACGGGGTGCCAGCCTGCGTGAGCACATTGCAGGAACTATGCGCGGAATACAAGCCAAAACCACAGCCGCCCGCTGGAGAGAAACAATATTGGAATAGCAAACGGTAAATAATAGCAAAGTCGATGTTCTGCAGTGGTGGCAGATTACGTCATGAAAAGCCCAGCTTCTCTCCCAGAAAATGTGACATAGAAAGAGAGAGAGACAGACATCTAGGTAAACATTTCATAATAATTGGAACTTTTGTGGAATACGTATCATGTGATTCAAAGTAGACGACTCACTGTGACATATCACATGATCAACTATGCACTATAAAATGTCTAGAATGGTTAGTTGCTGGTTTGTTGGCTGTAAAATGGGCAATTCTTCCATTAGTACATAAATACAGGAGATGAGCTGCACAGGACTGTGCCACCTGCGATCGGTTTGATATTTCATGAGGAACAGCCCACATTGTTGTATAAGATAAATGCTCATTGTGAACGGCAATAAAGACCTACCTTAACCTCTATGAAATCCGGTCTGCCAAGAGTTACTAGTTCCGAGTAGGCTCTCAGCTCATCAACATTCCAGGCCTTAACCAGAGTCAGTCTGTACACGGTGCGCTGTTGCTGAAATAAATAAAACATCTGATTACAACAATACAACTCAAACATTTAATTTATTTGTGTACGTTTTGCAGTGGTCTTACATTTACAGAGTAATTTCCCAGGTTGAAGAATGGCTCAGAATAAAAACAAAAATAAATGTTTTAAACAGTAGATTTCAGGAGACCAATAAAGAAATAACAGTGATAACCAAATGTATCACCTGTGTGATCTAAGGTTTTGTCTGTGGGTAATCTCGACTGCTGCTCACATGAGAAATCTCATCATTACTCAGTGCTTTCCAATAAATAACTGTTGTACCTTCCACTTAGGAGGCAGAACACCCATATCTGAAGCTGTCCCTTCTCATTAGGCATGTGCTATAGACTTTCTGTATTTAAAACGCACACGTCTCACAGCTCTAGTCGTTTTCTATCAACATCCAACCAGTCTCTGCGTTCAGTCACTGACTGCTATTCCCTGCAGTCTGTCAAACAGCAGATCCCTCGGACACCCACAGGGCATACAGCCTTTCTACTGTGATTCATATCTCAGTAAACTAAAAGGGGGAAAAAAAATGAAATTTTCTTTAATAAACTAAACTGCAATGACTGGACTTACTTCGAGCTACTAATAAATATAGCAAAAATGAACAACACACCACTTTAAAAAGGAATTCTTTAAAGTTTCATTTTTAAATCTCTCTACTGTCTAAAATGATGAAAAGGGACAACACAGTGGTCAAAACTGATATTTCACCCAACCACCATCACTCGGGGCTCAAGACCCCTGCCCTGCACCATTAAAGGAATTCCCATCCATTTGCTGCTCCCATCATCTTGAGTCAGGGACAGCAGTCAGTAAAACCTTGCTAGCTACACGTCTGTAATGCTTTGCTGCATTCGGGGTATACAACTCAAGAAGGGGCCGTGCAGTGGAATGGACAGCTTCTCCCCAGATACACTGATAACGGACGCGCTTCCTCCCTCGATGGAATACTCAGTTCCACCAGGCATTTATTTGTATAACAAGCATGTTCCAAGCACCAGAAAAAAAAATAAATAAATCAAACCTCTCAGCTGGAGCATCTA
This sequence comes from Acipenser ruthenus, assembly GCF_902713425.1. Lineage (NCBI taxonomy): Eukaryota > Metazoa > Chordata > Actinopteri > Acipenseriformes > Acipenseridae > Acipenser > Acipenser ruthenus. Next base: position 4,244,577 of record NC_081212.1, on the reverse strand, counting down.
ATTTTTAGGTGAGGTCCTGAGTCCCAGGTAGCTAAACGAAGATGAACCCCTAGTCGCATCAATCAGCAGAAGCTGTGTGCAAAGCACAAACATAATCAAATTCCTTCCAAAACAAACACATTAAAACATGAACACACAGCAGCTGTGCAGTGCATCTATGCTATTATGGCAAGTGCATTTTGGCATTTAGCAGGAAATGGAAGGTGAAGATTTCTGCTGAGATTCTGGCCGTCAGTGGTGATGAAGCAATCCCTGGAGGAAACTGTGCAACAGAAATGAGGCAACGAAGGGTCAGTATTTCTGTACGTTCCGTCCACTGGATACAGCCCACTGAGAACAAAGTACTGTCTGATCATGTCTGAGTACCTTCTCAGGACACAAGACTGATGCAGTAGTGTGATGACTTCTCACAAAACCAGAGACCGATCCATTTCTACAGGTATCTATTGTTGCATCCCAAAAACAATCACTTTGTTACAATGTTTTACTGAAGTTACAATTGAACTAGGTATACACAAAGACTAGACCGTGTGCATCATTTATACACACCTGCCATGTATGGCACAGATATGCCAAGTGAAAACAGGAAAATAAACCCTCATCCGTTCTGTGTTATACACTGCAAAACACAGCCTTAGAATGCGTAAGACAAATGACAAGACCGACGTAGCGGGAAGCACAAATCCATAGAGACTGATTTTAATCTAAAAGTGGCGCCCCATCAGGCTGACCTCCTGAGCGCTTTTTCAGAATGAAACCGGTGGAACAAATATACAGTTATCTCCCCCTCCCCCGTAGCTGAATGATTCATTGCCAGAATGCAAATGAAAAACAACTGCAGGCTTAAAAAAAAAAAAAAAGTCCTTGCAGGTGAAGAAGCGGAGAAAGGAAGATGAATTATTGGAACCGGGTCCTGCTGTGTCACAAGGCTATTGGAGCAGCCTCCCGCTAGTCTGCAGGAGAGCTGAGCCCGTGCACAGCGATTAGTTCAGGGAGCGGTGGGGAGAGAGGATTACTGAATGGAGAAGGGAATATGTTTGCTGGTTTTTAGGACTGCTACTGTTGTAGAGGCTCTCATTTCACTACAGGCTACAGCTGTGCAGTATGCGGTGTGAGGAGAAACAGGGTAAATGCCAGCGTGAAGGATATTTTCTGCAGGCAGTTGGTTAAGGTAGAGTTCTTCTAGATATTACTGTGGGGGGTGCAGACAGCGCTAGAGCAAAGATCACGGTTAAACCGAGCCATTTTTTAATTGCCTATTCCTGGCTTCTTGTTTTTGTTATTTGTTTAATAAAGCATTAAGCATGCAATTTGTTTTCTTGTAGATCTGGTTCCTAGGGCACATCACAGAGCCACATGAGTTCTAAACAACACTGAACACTTGCATTGGTGTAGAACAGCTTCTATATGCAATGTCCAACTAATGCCATGGTCATAGAGACTACAGGAATCATGGTAAACTAACTATTGTATTGCTTTTTGTTTGTTTATGGGGCCATAAATACAACCTACTTTACTAACCAACCTATTAAAAAAAGTTTTTGTTATAAAAATGGCCTGGTCAAAAGCTTCCTCAAATGTACGCATCATTATGCAGCATGCTGTCATTTGGTACTAGACTGGTACGATTTCCAGCTTTGACCTTTCAAAAGTGTGCTTCTGAAACAGAAACACGTTAACTGGACGGCCAGCAGGGATCAGGACCAGCGTTTTCCGGTTGCCGGGATAGATTCTTACAAGAGAGATTCTAGAGAGAGGTCAGGGGGCAAAAAAAATAAACTTAACAGACACACGAGTGACCCTGAACTCCGTTTACTGTGGCGTGATCTATAGATGTTTAAAAAAGTAACAAAATGTCCATTCAAAGTTTGATCAAATACAGGTAAGCCAAGATAAAGCCTTAAATCACAGGTACAAGTACGTAAATATGAGCTGCAATCTAGAATTGTCTACATCAAGTTCCCCCCCCCAAAGGAATCTAGGTAAAAATACTAACTATGAAATACACAGCTTTTGTTTTAGTAACTAATGAAATTCACCCCTAGACGTGTCTATCCGTAAAAACAGCCTGCAATGATTATTTTATGTACCATTAGGCAGGGAAAGTGAAGTGCAGGTGAGCAGAAATGTGGAAAGGTATGGAACACAAAAACAGAACGAGGAACCCGCCAGCGAGTACAGGAAGGAGGGCGGGACCGAGAGAATGAGCTGGGATGAGAAGGGAGAGCAGGAGAGCGATCGGATAAGGATGCCCGGCGCTGTCAACCCAGCAGGGTCCAGCTCTCCTCTGCAGGATCTAGGAAAGCAGGAACAATTAGCGGATGCATCCAGAGCGCACTTAATATGAAAAACGTCCCCCTGACTGATATAAGCGATTCCGATTTAACCTAAAACGCAATTGCACTTGTAATAAAAAAAATAAAAACAGACAGCTTTAAATACAGCAAGACCCCCAAGCGTCTAAAGACCATACACAACAACATATTGCATAGTGTGGTTTGAGATGGTATCTTATATCTTGGTTCACTTGAGTTTAATCACTGCAGAATCCAGCTGCAGTCAAGACAAAAATACACTTACCTCTGACCTTAATATGAAAGATTTTAACTGAGTCAAGGAAGAAGTGGGATACATCACTCTTCTGTGAACACAAGGTGCCTAAATGGATTACTATTCTCCTTGAAATAACTTTCCCCTAATCAGACAAGCTCTAGCAATTTGTTCTAGTCAGCTGTCATTCACTGATTTTCTCGAGGAGACTGTAAAGAAAATCACCCGGCCTTCCATACCCACTGATTACACATCACAAGGTGCTGACAGCACAGTCTGCCCTGGCAAGCAGCGTCTTATCTCTATATAACTGTGCCATCAATCAAACGTTCCGCACGCTTTCTCCGCATGGCTGAAAGTTTTAGAATGAGTGGACAAACACATCAAAGCTGCTTCAGGTAGCTGTCTTTTAAACATATTGTGTTACACTTTCAATCTCTTTAACCAGAATGCCATCACTTCAGCTTGCTTGGTGTTGGGTATCAATTAACAATTGATATTTTCTGTATATATATTTTCTTCCTATATCTGTGTATTTTTTTTATGTAAAATAAATTGTGTAAGACACTGAATTACAAAAAAAAAAAGTCTGTAAAATCTGAGAATTTCCGGCAAAAGGAATGTACAGTTCAGATTCTGCCGCTTGATATTTCAGGGCAAGATAAAACTGAAGAGCAAACCAGTTTGGATGGGAAACCAAAATATTTCATTCAAACCAAACACTTTCTTACTTTACCTTGAAAGACGATCTTAGGCCATTCACACTATAGAATTAGCTAATTTTGCTTCATAAAGTCGAATGAAACCTGCTGAATAATGTTACGTTAACACATTGAATTACACACCGCTTTGTAGTTTTCCATACACTTACCGAAAAACTGACAAACTGAAAAATGTGACATTTCTAAATCTAAAGTTAAACTCTGTACTACTATTATGGCTTTCGGTAAACTTTTGCAATCTCTTTTTGTAGTTTCTTTGATTACATGATGTTAAATAAAAGATCTAAATTCTGTTCATATAGTTTATTTTTTTATGAGGTCAGTTCTAAAATTCTAGGTGACGCAAAACTTTTGGCCATAGCTGTATATTGCTTCATAGCGGCAGACAGATTCTTTTGCGTTTTGCTAGGCACTGACAATGGTATTAGGATTTTAAAAAAATATTTCTCTGTATATGCATGCTCAAGAAGGGACCAATATACGTTTCAGACTTTGGATTTTGTCTGATTTTATTGAACAGCTAGAAGAATATCTAAATTATGAATAGACAGTGCTCTCTGTGGAGCGAGAGGAATGCAAATCGCCTGTGGCAGTATCCTCTGTTGGGTCCTCTCACAGCTTCAGAATTCATCCATTTTTTTTTCATTGTCGTGTGAAGCAGATATCAAAAGGTCTTCGGGCTGTCAGGCCATTTGAATGACCTCAGTTTTATTTTTTTATTAAGCATCTGACAGACCTCGGGCTGTGCAGAGATTGATGAACACAGGTTGATTTGCGAGCGTGAAAATCAGTTATTGTGAGCCAAGAAATGCAATAATAAAACACGGTGCCCATTTGGTCTAGACAGCAAGCAATACAGTGGCTGTTCCTTCAATTTGTTTTGTTGTAATGGAGGCATGCACTGTGGATGCAAAAATGACTTAGAACAGGGCTAACTAAGATGCAGTGCATAGCAGACATTACTGTGAGCTTCATTAGACTTGGTACTCTGCAGAGGTAGGGCAGCAGTGTGGAGTAGTGGTTAGGGCTTTGGACTCTTGACCGGAGGGTCGTGGGTTCAATCCCCCTGGTGGGGGACGTTGCTGCTGTACCTTTGAGTAAGGATACTTTACCTAGATTTCCCCAATAAAAACCCAACTGTATAAATGGGTAATTGTATGTAAAAATAATGTGTAAAAAATAATGTAATTGTATGTAAAAATAATGTGATATCTTGTAACAATTGTAAGTCGCCCTGGATAAGGGCGTCTGTTAAGAAATAAATAATAATAAATAGATTGCCACCCAATTGTAGCAGGTTTAAAACAGTCCCTCAACTGCAACACATTTAATAAGTCAATTGATCAACAGCAAGATAAAAAATAAAAACGCAAACCGTTAACACTGCGACAAAGGGTTAAACTAGGCATACCTTTACAGGCTGAGCCTTGGATCCCCTTGATGATGCATTCTAACCACCAATTTACTAGGGCTGTTATTCCCTGAAATGAATTTGAAACAGGCACTAATACTAACAGTAGCCCCTTTTGGGGTTGTGACACCACACTGCATCAGCGCAAATTAGGAAAGATGGCTTTTGGTGGTGGTTTGATCCTTTCTAATCATTGTTAAAGACTCTTTGGATATCTTGGCTTTCCCCAACTATGGCTATTTGCTTTTAAGTTCTAAATAAAAATAAAATGAAACTTATGAATGATCAGCGTTTGCACAGCAGTGCCCATTGTGACGCTGAGACAGATGATCTAATGAAACATAATTACCAATAGTTACTGCTCTGCTTCATTCCTCTCCACAATCATTCTTCAACATCTTGTAAATCACAATTTCTTTCGCCATCTGCTTTGATTAGCAGAGCGTAAACTCCAGAGATTCATGAGAAAATAACCTCTGTTCGCTTGGCAGAAACAGGTGAAAATCGTACCCAAAAAGCCACAAATAATATTTCTAATGGCGAATGGCAATGCAGACACTGCATTTCTGGATGAACCCTGCGGTGTCAGATGATGCTATTTGCACCATCTTATGAAAAGCAACATAAAAACGAATCCAAAGCAGAACCTCACTGTTGAATATCCAGTCGATTATGGGGCTTCAAGCCTGTTAGTGAAATTCTTTCAAAGGTGGCAGTATTTCAGTGAATAATTAAATCGATAGATGTCTGTTTAAACAAGGTGAGACCAGCACCTAATGTCACAGATACATATTACTATACATATTACTATGCACACTTATACACTTTAGACGTTTGTCTTCTTCTCAGGAAGAGGGAGAACATTACAAATGTATTTAATCCTGTCTCCCCGAACAAGTATTACTGTATGGTAAAAAGCTTCAGCTAAGTGGCCTTAAAATATAGAATTCACTGTATTTATTTTAGGAAGTCATTTAAATAAGTCAGTAAATAGTAGCTGGATTAATACAGGACTACGAGTGGTGGTATTGAGATTCACCACTGTTTAAATCATTAAAATAGACCCTGATGCTTGTTTCCCGATTTCATAAATAGCATCCATCGAGACTGCTAACGCTGATTTTTATATCAATGACAACTGGGTTAAAGTTATTTACTGATGCCAGTTAGGAAAACTGCAAAAGCATCTCTGAAGGCCAGATTAAATGATGCACCGATTGATGATTTATTGGCTGGTTCTGGGATGAACTTGTTCTTAAGAATCAGCCATACAGCGATGGGCCGAATCGCCTCCTCTCGTTCCTATGAAAGGTAGTATTTAATCTACATTGCCTTTTTTGTGACTCTGAAGGTGCAGACTTCAAGGGTGATCCTGGCCCCTTTCCTCTGAATTCATGACAGTGAGGAATGCCCCTTTGAAATCACATTTTCTAATCACAGTAGGTAACTCAATAAACAGCTAAACTCCAGAAATAAATCAGGATGCGGGCAGCTGGGAAATAAGATCAAGTGAAGAAGAGAGGTCATGGTCACCTGAATACTTGGTATTAAAGTGCATTGAATCATAAACTGGGGCAGCACCATATTCTGAGGACATACCCTTTATTTACAGACACATTGGTTAAGACATACTGAAGGCAAAAAGCATATTATAAAAAGGAACTCCTGGCCTTTAACATGGGTGACTGAGCAGTCCATGGAGACTGGCCCGTTGTAGAAACCACAGGCACCTAATGGAACAGGGGAACGTTTTTCAAGATAAGACAATGCTGGCTGCCATTAGGCATCCAGAAACATTTCACTACAAAGTGCCAATGGCGATGGCTGCTTTACTGATACTGACCCATGCGAAGCTGGGGTGACTGCCGCAGATCAGTCCAAAAATTCGGTTTCTCCTTACTTTTAAAATCAATGCTTGCATATACATCTTTCAGCCACTGGACTGCATTGCTAGCTAAGCTTAAAGCCCATTACAAGAACATATAATGTGAAAGGTGTTAATGATTATAGCAGATGTGGAAATCAAGAACAGGCACAGGTAATCCACATTACTGTGTATGCCGTGGAAATACATATCTGTATCTAGCTTCTGAAACAGTAAGCTACCATACCTTGTCCCCCAAGGCTTTCAAACTGTCCAGAAAGCGCTGCCAAAAATCCTTGAAGAGCGGCCGGTCAATTTTCTTCAGGCTGTCTTTGGTGCTGGCATCCACGCTGACATATAGCTGTGTTACAGGCTCAAGGGTCCTGCGGGGAGGTCAGAGGGGGAGATTTATTACTGGGCTTGCTGTAATTCCAGCCACATTCATTTGCACCTTGGAATCTGCCTCCTTCCAAAGCACCAGGCATTTTAACATGTAAAAATCAGTAAACTAAAGGGGATTGCTATCAACCCACCTTAATCCAGCAAACACCAGTGCACTTCAGAGACAGCATTTCAATTCAAATCTCTGGCCCCTTCCATCCCCAGTTATCTATTTATATCTCATTATAAATCATGTCCAACACACATTCACTGAACATTTCTACCTAATTACTATCCATTCTCTCCAACACATCTTATTTTAAAAGATACATTAAGATATTACCACATCCCTTTCCTTTTTCTAATTAAATCACTTGTTTATCACAGATACTCTGTATGGACCAAGTCAGCTCTCTGGGTATCTGCTTACCTATCTTAGAAACGCAATGAACTCTGATCAAATTTAAGTACAATAAATAAATAAATAAATACCGGTCATCCAATATTTTTCCAACTCCAGACACAATACAATCTTACTAGGGCGCTCATCTCTTGACAGTTGCTCCTAACATTGCCATCACTCGCTGTCTTTTCTTAAACCAACAGCCACTTAAGAGTTTGAGATTTAACCAACAAACCAAAATTCAAGAGATATTTGTCAAGGTGTCGAACAACTTCCCAAAAAAACGTCAAAAAAAGACAAGGCAGTGACATAAAAATGCAGGGAGGTTACAATATTAATTGTTATAACTGTGATATCCAATCTGCTGCAAACATATTATGCTTTAATAGGGGGGTGCAGATTAAGATTAATCCATTAGTGAAAAAAAGGAACCAAGCATACTGTATTGAAATTGCTGACTATGATCCAGATGGGATAAAAAAATATATATTATTGTTGGTCTATTGTTAAAGTTCAACACTGAAGACAAATGTACAGCATTAAGCAAAAAGCATGCATATGCTGGAAATGCGTTAAACTAATTGGAAATCCAACAGAAGAAACACTGCCACACAGCCACTGACTTTCCTCAGGTGAAATTAACAGTGTGTAGAGAATCTGCAATACAAATTTGACTGTTTAGGATTATTAACACTGTAAGATAACTGGACACATTAACAGCAGTTAAAAAGCTCGCTAATAACTTTTGAAACACAGAAACTTGCTGTTCATAAACAAGTTCCTTATTTGTTTTTGCTGCCCTCGCTGTTGAGATTTCTGTGCCCCAGTATTAACAGGACACAAGACTATCTCTGGCTACACACTGGCAAAGGGCCAGCTCGTAATCATTCCACAGCCGATACCTGTCTCTAGTAAAGGGAGCTGTTACAACACGATGGGCTTTATGAAAAGACAAAGCGACAGATCGAATAATTTTTTACTACAGCTTTTTGATCAGCTGCTTACAGCTAAATTGGTGTCAGAGAATTGAGAAGATTAACATCAAGATCAATGTTCTTAATGTGTTACAAGCCACTTCCAGGAAAATCTACTGCACCTCTCCCTTTCTTTATTTTCCTTTAAAGGGCAACAAGTTCAAAGTTTGTTTTAACATCCTGAAATGCATTTGTTTGAGCGCAGTTTAAACATGTGCCACCCAATTGCTCACAGTTCAAGCTTTAAAAGCAGGGATAGAAAGAAGACTCCTATTCCATAGCAGTTTCACCCATTTCAGGTTTTGCTACGAGCTTGATTAGCCACAGTGTATAGGTAACAAGCTCATGTGCGTCTTATTATAACCAGGAATGGATCAAACCACTATGCAATGGGAGTCTTATTTTCCAACCCGGTTAAAGTCTAGTAACACATAGTAAAAACATAGGAAAGCATGGGAAAGTATTGTTAATAGCATAAGCATGGGGAAACCACTGGAAACTTTATCATGCAAAGTTATCACTGTAAACTCTAAGGGAAGTCATTCACAATATCTCCAAGTATTTGGCTGTACATGTTTCAGACACACTGCAGTTTAATAACGCACATAGAAATGAATGTAGGTTTATTAAATATTAAACAGAATTCAATCTAAATAGATGATACGCACTGCAGGTACATCATTATCAGGCTCTCTGTACAGTATATTGTCTTGCTATTATTCTGCACAGCTCACAAAGCAATATTGCAGCACCGGCTGCTTGTGAAACACTTCCCCTACCTGATTTCCTCGGGGAACTGCGCGTTGGTCACCAGGAAGCTGGAGATTTTGTGGTGGTGTAGAAGCCTGAGGAATCGATTGATCTCTGGGTACATGATGGGCTCTCCTACCAGGGACAGCGCACAGTGTTTCACAGCCATTCCTTCCTCGTATCGGTCTGCCTTTACACCAGGAACCCCTTCCAAAATAAAGAGAAGCAAGCTTGTCAGCTTCATCGCCGACATGTTTAAAGCTTTGCCAAAATGTTTAACCGTTGTCAACAACATGCAGGTCAAATACAAGCATTAGCCTTAGTGACTACACAATAATAAAAGTGTAGAGCTGTGGCCAAATGTTTTGCATCACCCTATAGAATTATGGGCAGCAGTGTGGAGTAGTGGTTAGGGCTCTGGACTCTTGACCGGAGGGTTGTGGGTTCAAGCCCCAGTGGGGGACACTGCTGTTGTACCCTTGAGCAAGGTACTTTACCTAGATTGCTCCAGTAAAAACCCAACTGTATAAATGGGTAATTGTATGTAAAAATAATGTGATATCTGTATAATGTGAAATCTTGTAACAATTGTAAGTCGCCCTGGATAAGGGCGTCTGCTAAGAAATAAATAATAATAATAAATAATAATAATAGAATTAACTAATTTTGCTCCATAAAGTACTTAATTACTGTGCATAACACTGTGTGCTTTGTAGTTTTCCCACATAACGGTGGCCTTTTGCGATATCATTTTGTAGTTTCTTTGATTACATGATGTTAAATGAAAGATCTAAATTATGTTCATAGGTATTTTTTTTCCTCCTAAAATTCTAGGTGTTGCAAAACGTTTGGTCATAGCTGTATAGCGTAAGCCTATTTATTCCATAACCAATATTTCTTCATAGTCTTTTTCACATATGTCCACAAATAAATGTTGGAGTTTTCTTTTGTTGAGCGCAGCAAATAATGCCCTTTAAAATCGTCTAGTTTAATCATGTTTACAAAAGTGGAATGGGATAATGTCAGTCTAAATTAAGTCTGAACTCCAGTCACTGAGCAATCCAGGTCTGTAATTAATTGCTAGAAAATTTGCGAGAGGTGGAGCACAAAAATAATTAATATCTGCATTGCCAATGGGCTCTTTACCATTGAAGAGTGCTATCTGTTTGTGTGACTGAATCATCAGCCCTTTACCCCTGCATGCCTCTATTTTATACATTCAGTACCTCCCCCAGCATCAGTCTATTCCAGAACATGCACGTCAATTGATTTAAAAAGCGTTTTATTCAAATAGAAATTGACCTGAACAAAACCGGGGTGTGAAACGCAGGGTGTTCTCCGGTTTGATGACATATTGTTGTGGTTGGAATTACAGACAAAGGTGTTGATTGAAATGGAAAGTATAGAGGGCCTGATCTCATCACTGGATATCTCTACCATCATTATGAGCAGGGTCGCTAATGTTCCACAATGAAACCAATAAAACCCATGCTTTTCTGGGATTGAAATACAACGTTGAAATTGAGTTTCCACAGCCACAAATAATACAAACTCAAATAAAAAGCTAGCTTCAAAAGGGATGATTATGAGCCTGCTGCAAATCGTTTACAAAACTCAATTCTGGATTTCACTCTTCTGAACCGTAATGAAATAAATATTGAATTATGACCGCTGGAAATACAATTAGGTTGTCATTGATGTAACAGATGCAAGACCTTGCGATCGAACTAAATTACCAAAAACAATCTTTAAATCTCATTATCCTTCACCAGAAGCAAGTAGGGTGATTTCTTTCCAACCCCAGGTGTGCCTTTAATGAAATGAAGTCTCATATATGCATAGTAATCTATATTTTCTTTGAACTGGAGAACATACGGATTTCAATAAGTTATACTGGCCCCACATGCAGGTCAAACACAAAAGCTGCTCAAATTGCATTTACTATTAAACAATTTGTATCGTCCCCACTGCTTGGGGCCAAATTTCCACAGCTAGAACAGACACACCACTGCTGTACTTTTTGCCTGTCCAATGAATAATCGGCACAAACCGATTATTCTGATAGGCTCACCACAGGTGAGGGTCACTGCTGTTGGACTAATTTACCATTCCAAGTGATACAAGTATAGAAACAGCTGTTTGGGTTTGTGTGGATTGTTGTTCTCCAGTCTAAGAAAAACAGCAATAATCAGAAATCCAAGCAGATGTTTATTTACTTTGAATGGTAAATCAGCCCAGTCAACAACAATGACCCTCACCTGGTTGTCAGCACCTGGATTTCAGGGGAGAGCGCAACCCCAATAATCAAATCATTATTTCAGCACTACTTGACACTGCAGTAAAACTTACAAAGAAACAATGGGCTGGTTTTACAGACCCCAATCAGCACTAATCCGAGACTACCTTATGACCCCTTAGGTTGACAAACCATTGTCTGGTGCCTTGTTCAGTGTACAGAACCACTAGGTTCACCTGCAGAACTACACACTACCAAAGGCATCACAAGTTGAAATGTGTGTCTACTTGTCTTAGTTTTTTCTAAAGTTTGCCATGGTCTTTAGAAATACCCTCTGCCATTTTTCCAGTTTTTTTTTTTTCATGCACCGTTTGTTACCGCATTCAGGGAGACCAGATTAAATCGATCAATTGTTTGTTTTTTTTAAATTGATCAACGCCCACAGGTGTGATTAATCATCAAATCGATTAAAACCCCCTAAAATCAGCATTGTGGTTGTGCGTCACAAATAAATACAAAAATAAAAAAAAGCACAATACAACAGTTAACTGACGATCCTCTATGACCCTTGAAATCTCAGCAAACCATAATTATTCAGTCTGGCTTTGTGACAGGAAGAAAAAAAAAAAAAAAAAAGACTCAGTGCTGCAAACAGTGATGACCTTTAAATTTTCATTTGGTCCTCAAGGCTCTTAGCAGCCAGAAGTGACAATAACATAGTCGCTAAAAAGAAATTCCACTTACTGTATGAAAACCACTCCTCATAGGGAAACAATGGGTGCAGCATTTAAAGTGGTCAGTGGCAAAGCTCCATCTCCTCTGTCTAAGTAAACCCTGACTCCCTTGCTGTTGCTGCATTACCCATGTACTGCAGCAATTTCTTTAAAAACATAATTGCATTGCTTTGAAATGGTTCCTGAACTCACGGTGCTAAAAGGTAGCTTTTTTTATTTTTTATTAAAGAGTTCAGGTTTTGAATCAGAGCAGGGCCTGCTGTCAATACTTCATCTCTGAGCCGCTGTAGATATTATTACAAGCAGTGATAAAACTTTCCTGACAATAACTAGGCTTGTGCTATATAAAAGTTAGGAGTCACAGTATTATTCCCTTATTATTAACTTCTGAAATCGTTCCATTATCCCTTCTGGTACCCAGAGACTGTACCACTGATAATAGGAAATCACATTCATGTGAATTTTTTTCATGAAAACAAACTGCAGTCTAGGGACATGTTTAATGTATGTAATGGGAGCAGGTTACTGGGGCAGTGAACTACACAATGCCTTGATAAATGTATGGCTGTAAACCCTATCCTGGGTGTACCTGTCAGAAGCAGGGAGGAGAATTTTCTATCTTTTGCATTGGGGCTAAAAAAAACCAGCTTAGTTTATTGAAGCAATAGGTCTTGCCAGAGGAAAACAAATTAATTAATTCTGCTAAGCTATATTAATTAAAACCAACCTGGAGCGTGTAGCTCTGTGTTTTTGATCTGCTCTCATAGGATTTCAGTTCAGGCACTGAAACAGAGTCTCTCTTCTGGATTCTACCGATTTTTAAATTTTTTTTTTTTTTTTTAACCCAAATGCAGGGATCCGATTGGATTGAAAGCATTCCAAAATGACAGGGTAGCTCTTGACAACTGGACCACATATACAGCCTGTATCACCACACTACCATCTCCTATTTCGCTATCTGACTTACACATCCAAAAATGATAGTAGTGAATTAGTAAAAGGCTCTTATACGGTATAGCATCACTCACATTTAAATAGTATTTTGTATAATTTACTGTCAATACAGCCAAGTCGTTAACGAAGTGGATTTGTGAAGTAACGAAGGAGCACCAGGTGGTCGAACAGGGTCTGGTTACCTCTGAACTGCTTGATCATGTTCTGGTGGTTTTCAATGGCCTCCTGCAGGATCTTCTCAGGCTGGTCCATCTTCCAGCGCCACTCTGTACCCACTGGATTAGTGTGATGTCTAACAAAACAGAATACAGTGTTAGCTTGCCCATCTGAATTCAAAAAACGCATACAGGAATTACAAAACAGTGTTTGTAAGAATCTACTGTAAGAAAAGGTTAGTTTTAGCTTGCCATCCACATTAAGTTATTAATTTTTTTTTTTTTTTTTTTTTAACGTCACCCCAGCTAAAACATGTTTTTGCACGTACATTAAAAAGTCACGCTCATCAACACAAGGACAGCTTTTTGTTCTTAGTAAATCGATATAAATTATAGGATATCTGTTATTCTATATGGCATTCCCACTATGAACAACAATCGTGGATTCAATTGAAATTATATTATATATATAAAAAAAACTATCATATATAATTAAATATTTTTTTTATTACATTACCAGCTCCTCCAAGATACTGTCATTTTAAAAGAAAGTAATAAATAAAAAGGTCCATATACCCTGCTCCAAAATAAGTGCTGCTTAAAGATGCAGCACATTATTCTCCAAAATCCAATTTCCTCAAGGAGCCTGTTTTACAACTACAGTGTACTCCTAAACAGAAACAGTATAACTGAAGATTGTGACCTAATTTGCAAGAAACTGAGCCAATGTCCAAAAACGCCAACCTGGATGTTTGGAATGCATTAGTATGAAACAGGGCTAACCTATTCTGAGCAATAAAACTCAAAACACAACACTTACAGTAAATAGACAAGGTATGTAAACACACATGTCACCAAAAACAATGCTTCCTTGTCTGAAAGTTTCAGGAGGAGAAGTAGCCATCAACATTCAAATCAATCAAAAATGATTAAAATGTGCAGAACAAGCTTTCATCACAGTTGCATTTAGTGGTGGTCTATTTATGGACGCTTTGTCGGAGCTGATGAAGAAATGTTGAAAGACATCAAGGTTTTTCAGATCATCTCTGACATCTGTCAGCATGAACACTGATCATCCAGTGAGCTTTCCCTCCCATTCACAGGGGCACCCTGCCCTTGCAACGCCCCCTGCCTTGCAGTGCAAGACCAACCAGCGGAGCAATTAATCAGAACATATTGTTAAGATTTCTCAGTGCGTTAACAGGACAAGTTGGCACAGCTTACAGAACCATGCTCACTGAATAGGGAGCAGCGAGTTTACAGCATTGGACAAGTGTTTCTGAGGGTTCTGAAAATCTCCTGTATCAACAAAAATGTTAGCTATATAAAAACAAATGTTAAAAAGGCAACATGAGCAGTATGTACCTCCAACAGAATACACATTTGTTGGCACAAGCGAGACTAGGAGTTGTTTCCATGCAGCGGTGAGACTCGATCCCATAAAACGTGTGCTTGTAGCAGCCGCCCCTACCTCTCAGCATAGACTAAAGTGGGCAGAAAAAAAAAAATGTTACGAGGACTGCAAGTGCTGTAGCATGGAGAAATAAAAACACCATTACACGTTCTACTCCACTACCAACTGCCCCACCACATCAGGGATTTTCATTTCTAGACCCAAGTGAGAAAGATTTCTAGTAGCTGCTAAAATATATTTTTACACAAAAAGGTTATTAGCGAGCTCTGGTAGACAAAGAAATATAGTTATTTTACTAGAATGATTCTTTCCCCAAGCTGCACTTCTCGCTAGCGTCCTATAATGTTCTTACCTCCCTGGGGACCACGTTGGTTGGTAATGGTTTTGATACAGGGGCACATTTCTTAGCCTAATGCAGCACCTGATAACCATCCATTTGCTGGAGGCCAATTTTAAACTCCACCGAGAAGTTGGAGTATTTATCTGAGGACCAATTCACATGACAGAGTGCGTGTGGCTTTCAATTAGATAAACTGTGCATACAAATATACAGCAATACAGATGTACAGCCACAAGGGTCAAGCACCATTTGCAAGTAACTAGTTCCCACATGTATCAATATTCTAAGTCATTAACAGAAATAACACAGCAGGGATGGAAATAAGACTCCAGGTTTTTACTACAAGCTTGATTAGCCACAGTGTATAGGTAACAAGCTCAGGTGGGTCTTTAAAAACAGGAATGGATCAAACTGCTATGCAATGGGAGTCTTATTTCCATTCCTGCAATGGGTTACAAGAAGCATATAAAGGACCTAGGCCTATTTACTCTTTCCACAAAACACATAAAAAAAAAAAAAATCATGAATATAAAATATAATAAGATAACAAAATTAAAAATCATGTTTAAAAGCGGCTTCTCTTCAGTATCATTGGGAGCATGATTATAGTTAATTATTTATTAATCTAAAATCCAGAAAGTCCCAGGGGATATACTGCAATTGTTCGTTTTCCATCAAAGGCTGCTCAACATTTTGTTGTATATCATTTAATGAAAATTCATGAAGAATAAATACACTTTCCTCTGCATGAGAATTATGTACAGCACCACTGTGACTCCAAACAGTACTAAGATGGCAACATGACAGAAATCCGCTCATTTTCCTACCTACATGCACACCTTTAAGCTTGTGTTTTACAAAATGACAGTTCGAAATGTCTAGCTCATTTTGTGCTTGTTTGTGAAAGACAAAAGGGTCAGTTACCTTGGTCCACCGACAGAGCTTCACACCAGAATGACTTCCTATCAGCCTATAACCTGTGGAAAAGAAAATGAATTTAACAAGCAGCAACAACCGCTCCATCACTGTGCCAGTACATTATCATGGCATTTTTATCTGCCTTCCTTTGAATGAAATTCACCAAGTGATAAAACACACTATAAAACTGTAATGGGAGGCCAATGTGACTACAGTACACATCCCTCGGCATGGAGGCATAAAAAAGTTTAAATGAATCCAGAAGTTCACTCATACATCACTCATTTTTGACAGCGCCTGTAAATCTAGCTGTGGCTTTGTACTGGTTTGGAGATGTCAGCTGGCATATGGACCCAGGAGAGAGACTGTGTGAGTCAACATTCTGCTTACTTGACACATCCACTTTCTTTTGCAGGTACTGCAAATATTACAAACTGTATGAGAAATCAACTAAATAGTGAATGCGAGTAGCGCATTCAGTAAAGGCACTCCGTCCGGATGCAGGATGCGCCCTATAGTTCAAATCCAGGCTATGCCGACCGTGGCTGGGGGTTCCCAGGGGGCGGCGCACAATTTGCCAAGTGCTGCCTGGGCGGGGAGGGTTTAGGTTGGCTGGGGAGTCCTTGGAGCACCAGCGATCACTGTAGGTGGCTGGGCGCCTGCAGGACTACCTGTGTGCAATTCAGAACTGCCTGGCCACTGGTTGCAGCGTTGAGCCGGGTTAAACAATAGGGCTTTCCAAATTGGGAGCAAAATAATTGGCGATTCCAAATTTATAAAAAAAATTCAGGATTTATCAGTATTACAGTACATCATAGAAGTAGTCAAATAAGTACAAGCATCATTTTAACAAATCTATACATTGTGTGTAGGGTGTTTTCTATTTAAACAGAAATAATTTTGCAGTTTCAGCAGCCAGAATCTCTTAAAACAGCAAGAGACACCCAACACATAACATATTAACTTCCTGTATACCAAACCAGTATTTTTCTTTACATGTTTTAATTGAAGTGAATATTTAGGTCTAAAATGAAGATCGAGTTGAATTGATGGTACTCTTTCTTTAAATCACATGAGTATGTGCAGGAAAGAACACTAGCTGCCATTCCAGATTCCTTTGTAAAGCTGCAATCAATAATTCATTTCACATTTCCCTCCTGTAAAAACAACGCTTTCAATCTATGTAGATTTACCATCTCTGGAATTAATTAACCATGAGTCTGAAACTAAAAAGCACCTTGTCAGACTGCAGAGAAGACAACCAAGAGCTGTGCACATTAAGACGGGAATACATTTGAAACAGTACTTTTCCTTTGTTTGAAAAATACAAGGTTCCAAGTCTTCAGCATCAGCGAGCACTTCAAAGTCCTAGAAATGTACAGCTATGTCGAATAGGTAATAAGCTCAGGTGTGTCTTATTAAACTCATAGTCAAACCAGGAATGGATCAAACTGCAATGCAATAGGAGCCTTATTTCCATCCCTGCAGTTACTAGCAGTAAACATGCATTGTCAGTTCAACGAGAGCTTTAGAACAATGGTCAGTGCACAGCTTATAAAGTATACAGTGCAAGTAAGAAAGACTTGCCTATAACCTAGAGAGGATGGTCAGCCACCCAATATCATTTATGTACAGCCAAGTCCACCCAGCTTTATATACATGTTTTGGTCAAGGCTCAATACCATGCCATCGATGTAAATCAGGATATATAGGGGCTCCCGAGTGGCGCACCGAGTAAAGGCGCTCCGCGCGGAGTGCAGAATGTGCCCTATAGCCTGGAGATCACAGGTTCGAATCCAGGCTATGTCACAGCCGACCGTGACCGGGAGTTCCTAGGGGGCGGCGCATAAATGGCTGAGCGCTGCCCGGGTAGGGAGGGCTTAGGTCGGCAGGGGAATCCACGGCTCACCACGCATCAGCGACCCCTGTGGCCGATAGGGCGCCTGTGGTTCTGCAGTGGAGCCACCAGATCTGTGTTGTCCTCCGGCACTATAGGTCTGGTGGCATTGCTGTGGATCTGCAGTGCGAAAAATGACGGCTTGGCAGGAGCACGTTTCGGAGGACGCGTGTTCCAGCCTCCGTTTCCCGAGTCGGCGGGTTGCGAGCGATGAGCCGAGGATACAGATAATAATTGGGCATGCTAAATTGGGGAGAAAAACCAGGGTAAAAAATTGGCGATGACTAAATTTATAAAAAAAAAAAAAATCAGGATATATAGATATGCATTAGTAAAGCTTAATTAAATCCTTCTGCCTGAAAAGGTAACAAGGACAGGTCCTCTTTGAACTAACAGCTTAAGACTGCTGTGTGGATCGGTGCAAATGAAAAGACTTTGAAACAAAAAAAAAAAAAAAACAAGGAGACACAAACTGCCATTTCTACATTGTTTTATTTCAGCTTTATAAAATGGCTTTTGTTCTTCACTCAGAAAGCATAAGCAGAGAAATTCTTTACCATGGACTGCATCTGCCAAGTCCTTCATCACCGGAACCAGTCCGAGAGTGTGCATTTGAGTGAATTTAATCTCAGATCTAACAGTATTCATTGTGGAACTCTTCAGTGACATAAAAGGTTGTCTCTTCTGTCTGCAAAAGTGCAGGGACCGCACAGAAGAACGACTGTCCTTTTGGAAAGAATGACTGTCTCTATGGAACGAAAATGCAAATACAGTAGAAACATTTACTCACGGGAGGGAGAGGAGAGGGAGGGAGGGTCTTTTTAATCAAGCAATATGGATTCTGATGTTTTTGCTCATCCAAAAAAAGATACACTGTTTACAGTGTTTATGATGACTTTGCATTGACTCCTATACAGTGTAGATTTAAGGCCTCTACACACAGGATGTAATGCGACAAGCGAATGTTTCATATGACACACCACACCATGACAAAAAATATATATATTTATGTATTTTTTGATACGAGCCGTTTACAGTGCTTGCGATGTGACAGGTGACACTGAAGCGACATGAAAAACATAGGATCGGTGTTTATTTTTGTGATTTTGTCGCGTGGCAGCTAGGGAACTGACCAATGAGGAACTGCTTCCCTTGCGTGCCTTCAGTAAACAATGGCGGAAGAAAAGATAATTCTTGCAGTATCAAATTACCAGAGCTACACAATAAAGGACACCAAAATTATAAAGACGGCAATGAAGGAGAACATCTGCCAGTCCATTTCCAGGGAACTGGATACAATCAGATGAGAATCGTGTCGCAGCAAAAGTACCATTTTATCAGAGGACAAATCGCATCGCGTCTGGAGTGCGGAGACCTATACTTTTCCAAACTCCAGACAGGCATGGATTGACACAATAATGAAAGTTGGGGCTAAAGTAAATACTCCTGGATTTGAGGGTTAAAAGGACCAGGATGTAAAAACAGTTCAATAGTACTTGATCATTATTTATGTAGTGTGAATCCCATTGTTAGATGAGCTGTCGACAGCCAGATCAATACTGAATCATGCAATCACTGTCATTACAGCAGTGTGGAGTAGTGGTTAGGGCTCTGGACTCTTGACCGGAGGGTTGTGTCCCCCACTGGGTTCAATCCCCAGTGGGGGACACTGCTGTTGTACCCTTGAGCAAGGTACTTTACCTAGATTGCTCCAGTAAAAACCCAACTGTATAAATGGGTAATTGTATGTAAAAATAATGTGATATCTGTATAATGTGAAATAATGTATAATGTGATATCTTGTAACAATTGTAAGTCACCCTGGATAAGGGCGTCTGCTAAGAAATAAATAAATAATAATAATTACAGCTTACAACAGGAATGGACCAAAGTGAAACATTACCAAATTACCACAAACATTTATGAAGACAGGCTATTATCTACATGCTTTTTGCAAGACCTGATTTTCAGTGACATTATAATAAAATAATAATAAAAAAAAATAAACGCATCACCCTAAGAATTAACTAATAATTCGAATGAAACCTGCTGAATAATATTACGTTAACATATTGAATTACATAAAAAATATTTTGTTATCCATATACTTAATGAAAAACTGACAAATTGAAAAATGTGAACTTTCAAAATCTAACATGAAATACTGTACTACTATTATGGCTCCCGGCATACACTTGTGATATCATTTTGTAGTTTATTTGATTGATTTGATGTTAAATAAAAGATCTAAATTATGTTCATATAGTTGTTTTTTTTATTGTAAAATTTCTAGATGATGCCGAAATTTGGCCATAGCTGTATATTTCAACAAACATGGAGGAGCACGAGGTGAAATGTGAAGGGAGAAATGACAGTATACACTGGATCCAATCTTTGTATAGCCTTATCAAAGGAGAACAGTACATAAATCAGTAGGCTATATCATTTTAATTAGATGAACCAAGAGAAAGTAATTAGCATTGATCCTTCCTTCAGTCTTTGGCCAGCATGGACAGTAATCTGATAACTGTTCTATACAGATCGGCCTGTCCAATAGGCAGGTACATCTGACTATCAGAAACACATTGGTGCTCCTGCTGTTGCTGCTGCTTATGATAGTGAGGCAACCAAGAGTACAAGGTGACCAATAGAAACAGATTAGAATGCTGACAGAACAGATGAGGCAATTACAAGGAAAGAATGCTGGTACGATGACAAGCAAATAAAACTTGCAGACAGCTGCTGCTGCTGCTTTTTAATAATCCAGTTTTCTAAATGCATAAATCATAGTACTGTGTATAATAATATGCACATGCTTGTTTTGTGACTGTACTCGTAGCATTTTGTGAAGAGGCTACACAGTTTTTCTTGTTGCTTTTCAACAATAGTGTTCTCAATTGTCGATTATTGTTCAATACTGAATTAGGAAACAAAATAAATCAACTCTACCCAGTGAGTACGGACACCTGATGAGGCCTTTTAAGCAACTATTATATTGATCAAAGTACTTGAGATTTTATTACGAGAACTCGCAATGCCAAACAAAAAATCAGTTCTTTTTTCTGCTACATCCTCACTCATCTGTTGTACATTACTGCTGTGAACCGGTCTGAGAACACACACCCAGGGGCGCAAGCCACTAACTACCCCTCTGCCTACACACTGAGCTGCTGACACGTACTTCATCACATCGAGCTAGACAAGCCTAAAACTGAGCCCATAATCACTGCAGGGCTAACGGAACAATGCAGCTGCATAGAACAGTTGTCCTCAGCCTGTCTGCTTTACAATGCATCACCCTGCGTGTTGAAGTCATTTGCTATTTGCAACTGCAGCCCTTGAGACACAATACCAAAGCAATGCAAAACAAAGTCTCAGCGAGCCTTCTCGAGCCTTCCTGCGTTAATGTGCAAGTTAAAAGCACTCCTTTCGTAGAGTCAAGCGTGGGTTAAGGCATTGCTTTATTAGAGGTTTGGAGTGTATTTCCCCTTTTCATTAAATAACTTTTCCAAAAAGCCTCTGATAAATGACACTAGTAAGGAGCTATGTAGATAGCAGCAAAAATAATACAATTTCCTTGAAAGATGGATTGTAATGATACACACATATATCATCATCATCAGCCTTTTTCAATCCATGTTGCTCTGTTGTGTTTCCTAATTTCATTAAGCATGGTTCTGAAAGGGAAACTACCCTAATGCCTCTTCGACCAATGCGTGCTGCCAGTGCTAACTTACGGATGCGAAACCTGGACCCTCAATGCAAAAATCAATCCAAAATTACAAACGACTCAACGGAGTATGGAAAGATGCATGCTGAGAATAACAAGAAGAGACAGGAAAAGGAAGGAATGGATAAGAGCGCAAACAAAATTATGCAATGTTATTATAAGAGCGAGAAAAAATGAAATGGCAGTGTGGGCCGGACATGTAGCAAGAAGAACAGACCATCGCTGGACCAAGGAGATACTAGACTGGATCCCAAGAGATATAAAGCAACCAAGTTTATATATATATTTTATAATATATATTTTTGAAAGGTAAAAGTGGAGAGGAGGAGGAGGAGGGTATCACAAAAAGCAACACAAAAAACAATCCCACATCACACACAAGAAAGCAACAATGACCTGTCCTTGGGCTGGGTAGCAGCTACACCCATTGACAGAAAGCGCTACCATGTTTACAAATGTTCAATCACGCTAACTTATGAATGAATGCTAGCCAAGGCACCTAAATGTCAAAGTGGCAGAAGATGAAACCAAATGTGACGCCACACTAAGTCCCGAGGAATGAGACTCCTCCCAAGGAAAATAAATAATACAAATTATACAAAAAAACAGCCCCAGCAACAAGCTTAGTTATAGGATATGAATTCAATGTGGCATGAGTGAAATCTAACCAAGCTTGCAATCAGACTACAGCACTACAGAGGTTCCTAGCTAGGAATTGAAATCACTGTCTGTTATTTGCACTGAGCCGTTGCATCTCCGTCCATGAAAAGGAAAACAAATCTTGCTTTGCATATTTCAGAAAGTTGCTATTTCACCAAAGCCAGTTTAAAAGACAAATGTTGTGACAGACATAAAATAATGTAAGAAACCAAAATGTAACTGCAACTTAATACTTTTTTTTTTTTGCTAGTTGTACACTGGTACAACTGTATAATATATACAGGCCCTCTTTCTTTTTAAATTTTAGTTTAAAATGAATGACAATGTTGTTATATTTAGAATGGAATGCTTGCCACTTCATTGTAGCTTATCATGGCAGACCCCAAAGTATTTACTTAATTACAACTTATACAAAATTCAAAGAGGAACAGGCAAGATGGCAATAGATACTACAACTGAAATGTGCATGGGATCTGTATGTATATTGAACACATTGCATCAAGAACGCAGTCTCCTTACAACCCAGACTAGTTTTACAGGATCATTTAACTAACTTGCCACAATGCCACATGTGAAAACAGATTTATCGGTAGAGATCAGCTGCCCTTTAAAAGCACCTATTTAATAATTCCCCACAAACCCTGCAGGTCCGAAGCTGAATCCAGTCAACAGTGAATCCAATGATCTTCTGAAGCAGAACTACAGTACGTTGGCAATGCAGAGTCTCTAACATATAGTAAGCTTGACTGAGTTACATAAGGTAGTAATGGCAATAGCAATTGCAATGTGGCTTTGAAAGCCATTAAAATTGAAAGTTTACATGGTGCCATTTTCAAAAAACAGCAGCATGTTATAATTGGAAACCAGTGCATCAGTATGCAGCCCTGCTTGGAAGAACGACCTTTGAAAAAATACTGGAAACTGAGACAGGATTTATTTGACAACTGAAAGAAAGCGGGTTTGCTCTGCGACTATTTCAGTTTAATAAAACTGCACTTTAAAATGAGACTGAAGAAAGACACGGATAATACAATGGAAGTATACTTGCGCATTCATAAATATTTACGAAAGATACGGTGCCTAACTAAAGCAACAAGACAGTTTTGCCAGAATATTCTGATCATGCATACATTGCACTATGACTGGGGTGATTATTCTGAGGAGGCATGTATCACTGATGTGTGTGCTTTAGGCAGGAGAAAACTATGAAATCAAAATCAAATCTAAAGACAACCAAAATAAGTCTGTCATATGAAATATGCCCCCGTTCCACTTTGGTAAAGCCCTTTGTCTCCAATTAGTGTCTCGCGTGAAGGACTGGATCACAGCTGGAATCCCAGGAGATCCCAGGAGTCTTACAGAGACTAGGGTGTGTAAACACAAGGAGGTTAAGTGACTTGCTCAGGGTCACACAATGAGTCAGTGGCTGAGGTGGGATTTGAACCGGGGACCTCCTGGTTACAAGCCCTTTTCTTTAACCACTGGACCACACAGCCTCCTCAGTTTAAGGAACCATGCTAACTTTAGAGGCACTCAGGCACAGTAGCTTCACCAAACTAAGTTCCTTCACTGTTAGGAGAATGCTTCATTGTCAGGAGAATGCTTCATTGTCCGGAGAATGTTTCATTGTCCGGAGAATGCTTCATTGTCATGGGGTAAATGGCTTGAAATGTCACCTTCAACAAGTGACATTTCAAAGTTGTTACAAAAACAGTTGCCTTGTGGCACATGTTTGCACAAACACTAGAATCACACTCTATCCCCAAAACAAAATGTGACGATCAGGAACTGTTAAACTGATAAACAACTTTTATCAAAAATTAAATAACTAAGGCGTTTTGTGAATAAGCCCAATTTTGATTTAGAACAAGAACAGGAAGGGTGGATTTTAGAAGTCTAGTGAATTTAGACAATACACTGGAAACTGAAAGAGGGCATGCCGATCTAGACAAAGGGGAATACAAAAATATTGGAAAAACTAGAGCAAAAATAAAACAGCTGTAAACATGACCAACAGAAAAGGGCACTGATAAAAAAAAAAAAAGACATGGCAGTGTGATCTCAGAGCTTCTTGCTCTTTCATCCTCCAGAGACATGGGCTCTGTTCAATGAAGGGAATGAGGACAGCACTGAGATTCAGCAGAATACACACCAAAAAGGTCAGGCATTACCAGGCATCCAGCAGGGCTTCATTAGGGCAGCCGGCTGTACCTTGCTTTGTGAGGGCGTCCCGGAGAGCCGGTGTGATCATTTCCCGTGCCTCTGCGTCCTCGCTTTTCACAGGACCCTGTTTGGACAGCTTGACCTCAGTTTCATTTTTTTTCTGTAGAAAGAATACAATAAAATAAATAAATACCATTTTAAAAATGACAGTGTAAGTAGTTTCAATTAACATTTTATTTGTATCTTGCTCCCTTACATTTTTATGATGCATGCAATCTTTCAGAGTGGTTGTCATTGCAGCTGTTTTGACAAGGGAGCTGCTGTTCCATTCCAGGTGCCTGCAGTAGACATGTGTAATGTAGGCTGGATCAGCCAGTGTCTTTATAGAAGTGCCAGCACCATCTAGCATTTTACTGCCACCAGAAAACCAAAAGGACAATTGATCCACAATGGTAGACTGCTAGATGGCGTTGGATCTTGCTTCTATAAAAGACACTGATCTAGTTTAAATATTTCAATGGCAGGCTACTAGAACTGAGGAGCACCTGAACTCAGATGCAAGCAGCTTAACACAGTGCTTGAGTAACTGCAACAAGAACCACTAAGACTGAAAGGATCAGAAAAAGGGAGACAGTAATAAATACATGAGAAACAGGGTTTTAGTAAATGCTGGGCATCATAACAGCAAAAGCAACAGCACCTGCAGAATGTAACCAATAAACTTCACACCTGCACAGCCCATTGTCTAGCGCGAGTTGAGCTGACTCCTGACTTATGCAAATTCACCCACTGGAACGCTTTTTTTGCAATAAAGCTCTGTGCTCTATGTAGAAGCCTACCAGACCCAGCTGTCATTTTTACACAACTCCCCACATATTGGATGAGACAGGGATTGCAGAAGATGCATGTGCTGAGGTTTGCAGTGCCCATATGTGCTGCATTAGAAGAGCTGCAGTTAATCAGGTAACACATTAAAATGAATTCCAGCTGAATACCACAGGAGTAACACCTGAATATCTTCTGCACTTCCTCCAAGTTCTGAAGTCATTCATTGAATTCAGCCCTGTTACTTCATGCAGATTTAATTGCATGTATTCTTTCTGTGTTTCTTTGTAACAAATGATGTTCATCACATGTATAAGGCATGCATTACTCACCCACCAGGGGACTGTGAGTAGTGTTAATTCATGTGAATGCAAGCTGCATACATGTGATCAACATCATTTGTTACAGAGGAACATGAATGAATATGGGTAATTAAATCCACATGAATTAACAGGGCTGTGTATTACTTCAGAACTCAGAGGAAGTGCATATGATATTCAGGTGTCACTCCTGTGGTATTCAACCTGAATTTATTATCAATTTACAGCTATTATTTTAAAGTGTTAGCTTTATTCCTTGTACTAAGACCCACTGGGTTTGCACCCTGAAGGAAAGAAATTTAAGCAGGTCTAAAATCTCACAGAGCAGTAGTAGGTTGTAATTAGTGTTCTACCTTTAGGGATTCATCGCATTAGTGCATTTCTTAAGAGACATTCAAAACCGGATGGTTACTTTTCCAAATCTAAAAATGATTTGTTTTTATCTTGCTGTTCCTACTACAAGAATAAGGTGTTCCTACTACAAGAATAAGGAGCTGTGGTCTAGAAAAGGACAGCATGTGCTTCTGGGTAGCCAGCCAGTGAGGTGTGAGCGGGAGGGTGTCAGGGAGGTTAATTGATCAATGATTGTTTAATTGAGGCAAACAAAATGCCATTGTGATCAATAAATCAATTAATTTTCTATAAATCACTCTACTATATTAGAAATGTAAAATATTGTACCAGTGTTATATCTCTACAACTAGTATAATTGACCACAGCTGCAATATCGCAGACCCTAGGACAGAGAAGCTGCCACCTGGAAGTCACATGTAACATTTTCTTACACCACTGACTTGATGCTTCTGGCTGTTTTACAGATGCATGGTTTCCTTGATGCCCATCTGCTCAGTGAATTAAATTACCTGATGCTAGGACACTGACGTATGATTGATAAACTCCTGCCAGAGAAAGGGTATGGCATTTATGAAGAAGTACGAGCACATTTGAGAAGGGAACGATGCAGCTGGCCGATTAGCAACGTTTAGCTATGCAGTCTGATTCTAAAAGCAGCCAAACTTCAGTGGTTTGTGGCTCATTCCGGTACCAATTCTGCACCAAAGCACGCCTCAGATTACACACTAAAAAAACTAAATCTATTTTAATTCAAGCTAGTGTATACACTGTATTGTGGCGTCAGACTGAATTTTCCTTTTTATAGCTCAACTTTTTCCTGTGCGTCCAATGATATCGCTCTTTGACCATGCCCCTTGTAATTAATTGCTCAGCTCTTCCAAAGAGGTTCCATGTATTCAATAGGTTCACTCAGTGCCAGTGCAGCGCCTCTATCTCTGATGCACATTCTAGAGCTGTACCACTTTGACAGGAATGTAACTATTCTCAGCTGCTTTTATCTGAGGGTTTAAATGTTTATTTCAAGCAACTGTCAAGAAGATGATCATCATTGCGTAATGGATGCCACCAGCACATCGAATGGGTTGATTCTTTGAATATTGTATGAGATGTAAGCTTAGTCTACACAGTTTTCATTTCTGGAGGCATTTTGTAATGAGTTTCATCTGGCTTTTCTGAAAGCTGAACCTTTAACAGTATAGACCTCTTTCCATTGGCAAGGTGAACCATAGACTTGCAGACAGCTCAGATATTGTGCTCTAGCCAAAAATCACAGATTACAATGTACTGTAATTGATTGATCGAAGCAACATTTACAAACTAATTAAGAAACCAGAAGAGAAAGCTGTCTTAATTACAGCCTCATCAAAATCCAAATGTGCCAACTATTTTGTTTCTAAAAGGGACCTTCCTAATAGCAAGAACGAATAGTTGAATAGCAAAGCTGCCAAATAGCAAGATGAAATTCAGTAACCACACTGCATAAACTGAAAGCTCGCCAGAATAAATCAATACAAGTTTTTGTTGTGGCTTTTGTAAAATCATTACTGTATTCTACTAATGGACAACGATATATTTATTACACAACAGCATAAATGGATTAAATGCTGGTTGCTGAGAGATTTATAGCAAAAGGTATCTGAAGACAATTGATTGCATGCATTACACTTTGGTTTATGATTCAGTTTCTGGGGTTTTCCTTTTCAGTTCATATTTTATGTGGATTGGAAAGGAATAGTTTGTGTGTAAGCAGGATTTCTGCACCTTATAGTTACATTTTTGGACTAAAACCATTCGATATCCATTAAATAGATAGCAGTGATTTTGCAATGGTTGTGGTGTTTGTTTTGTATTTCAGAATTCTCCTCTATCAATCAGATGCCCAAAGCACTCCCTACCAACAGCAGTGAGCTTAATATCAGCACTGTACAGAGTGAATCTGGCCAGACATGATGGATCAAACAGCCAGAAGCCCAGAAGAGCTCAGGGAAGAGGCATTGCGGTAATGAACAGAATGAATGTAAAAATACTGCGACAAACATTATTGTCACAGCACATGGAATAATAAAGCTGGATAAAAGACAGAAAACAGGGGTTATTAATGTGGTCTAAAGCACGGCGGATCTAAACACCACCGCTGTTTAAAATTAAAATCAAGCCTTGCATTTTACCTACTTCTCCAAACTTACATCAACTCCAGGTCTTCAGTAAAAAAAAAAATGGGGGCCTTAAGCACTGCTCGTGTCCGACCAGGTAAAATGATATAATGAACTACTTCAGGGGCTGGATGGAGGTTTAATTGGTTAAACAATTTAGAACAGGTTTGGAACAAAGACCAGGACTGGAATGGTCAGCTTCCCCTCCCCTCCTACATAGCAAGCAGGATACCTGCCATGATTTTGCACCTTCACCAAACTTTTATACAAATATTTTGGAGCTTTCAGGTCCTGTACGATGTGATTATGAGCTCATTCTGCACTGGGTTATGATTTAACAATGGTGGTGTTTGGACTGCCTTCACTCAATTAAGACATTTTCCTGGCTTGAAATGCTTATTAAATCAGAGACAATGCTTAATATAATGAAGACCCCGGACAAATGAATTCCAGAAATGCACCAGCACTATTACAAACATCAATAAAGCCATTAATTGGAGAAGCAGTGCACCCTGGTTCATTGGTGCAAGATTTCATTTCTCTAAATCAAAAGGGACATGAAGCCTCATTAGGAAAGACTTTCAGGGACTCAGCCTTCCTCAGCAGGGCATTGAAAACTTCCAGTACATCTTATCTGGGTTTCAGATCCTCCTGTGCATTAAAACACACCCCATATTCCAGTTTAAAAAACACCACCACCTTTACGTTTAATAGCAGCTGCTGAATACAATCTTCGTTTCCATGGCTTACATTAAAGTGAATATGTTGTGTGTTGGTTGTCTCTTATTGGACACCCTACTCATGACATATTATCATAAATGACATCACAATCCACTCGAGTTAAGATAGAACAATGGGAATAACCATCCACCGCAGATCACCTACGGATTCAGAAGTCACGCGACATATGGATGAGTTTTTCTTGTTTTTGGCTTCTGCTTAGACATGTTGGATGAAATGAAGCACACTGTAGCTAGCGAGGCATTATTGATACTAATATCTAGAATGGTAGGCTAACTAACAATGGATTGCATTTAAGATTTAAAAATCAGATTAGCGTCTAATAGCACACTGTCCACACTGCTATTATGTAAGGAGACACAAAAACAAATATTGAGTTGAAAGTTTCATAAAGTGTTCCCTGAATTAAATAATTTACCTCTCCTTTGTACTCCATTGAAGAAGTTCCCTTTTTGAGTGTAGGGCTGGAGTGTCCGTGTGAAGCACTGGTTTTAAAGCAGGGCCATTAATTAGTGTCATCTGAGCTATGCTCTATTTGCCGTTCCATTACTGAGTATTAACATACAGCAATAAAAAAATCAATAGCAGAGCCGTCTCCGAATGTTATATAACACAGAACAAACAGTGTTTGTATTACTGTACTAGAACAAATAAAAATGGAATTGTTTTCTTGTGCTGACTGTGTAGAAGTGCAGAACTATTGATTTTGAAGAAATATATATATATATTTTATAACATATATAGTAGGGATGGGACTCATACAGCGTTTCCAAATAATTTTCCTTTAAGGTCTCACTGAACCAACACATTTCAATTGAAAGCCGGGTTAAATTTAAAAAAAAAATCCTCTTGTTACAATTCTTCGATCTATTGATGTTGAGGTTTAAAAATTTTAATTGAGATGAGGCAAAACATACATGATGATAAATGGCCAGTTAAAAGCCGACAATTCCCTTCGCGTCACCACGTTCAAAATAAATGTCTGTTCCGTTTAAAAAAAAAATAATAAATTCTCTACATGACGACGTTACACATTATTGTTATGCTTATGTGTTTATAATGTGGATCTGCATCGGCCACGCGAAACTCACCTGTCTACAGATTAAAAGGCGACAATTTGTTTTGAGATTATACACACAGCACAACCTAATTGTAAAAGTTTAACTTTAAATTGAAATGTGTCAGTTCATTTATATATTTATATTTATATTTATATATATATATATATATATATATATAGTGTGCATCTTTAAATACATAACAGTAACACAGACCGAGCAGTGACTGGCTGGGTACGAATGGTAATTCAAGTTTTATCAACATCTCCCAGATGTAGCCCCTCTTTCCTGGATATTTCTACCTGTGATTAACGACTGGTTCTTTGAAATGAGCAATAGGTTTGCTTTTATCAGATTCAAACGTCTTCCCCACACCCTGTGATAGCACACTGTGCCAGGGAGATAGGAGCCCACAAGGCAGAAAAGTAATTGGGCACTAGTGAAAATGTAAATCTGAACCCATGGCCCTGACAGTATAGGAGACTGCAAAATACTGCATGTATTTCAGTATCTCAGAATACATACAAAGATGTCATTCTATAATATTTTAAGCATCAACACAAGGAAACCTTTGAAGAAAACAAGATGATCTTTTAACATGTAATAGTTTAATTTTCAGGAATTTAAAATCATTATTTCCCAGGACACATCTTTAGCATATTTATTCTTTCCATCTGCTTCTGACGCAACAGAACCCTCAAAACACCATTTTACGGTGTTCCAGTAATCAATTCAATTCAGATCGCATGTCAACAGTTGTCAGATAAGTCTGTGTGTATGTTTCAATGCAAGATTAATTGCTTTCCACCCTAGAGTCCTAGATTGGCCTCTGTTTCTTCTCTAGCTCACAACCTTGGACAGCATGCCAACCTTGAAGAACTCATTAAACGTTATCATACTAAACGGCAGTCGTAGGAAATGAGCTTGCTTGCTCTTCAGTTTCCGAGACCCTTACCTGCAGATATCCCCTCAGTTCTCTTGTTCATTGATCTGCAGCGAACAGCGTTTCAGTATCACACTCTGCAGTCTAATCCAGTTCAATCACATTTGTTGTCACCGTTTTGTACAGTAGCTTTAAATTAGTTGCAAAAACACCAATCTGTATCTACCCAAAAATAATAACATAATAATATTATCAATCAATCAATCGTTATGTTATATAGCGCCTTTCATAGTGGACCACCATCACAAAGCGCTTTAATTGAATCTGTTATTGTTTATTTTTATTTCCTTTATTATTTTATGGAGTTTACAAGGCACATTCCTCATAAGAACAAGGCACAGTCCTCATGAGGGCAAGGCACAGTCCTCATGAGGGCAAGGCACAGTCCTCATGAGGGCAAGGCACAGTCCTCATGAGGGCAAGGCACAGTCCTCATGAGGGCAAGGCACAGTCCTCATGAGGGCAAGGCACAGTCCTCATGAGGGCAAGGCACAGACCTCATGAGGGCAAGGCACAGTCCTCATGAGGGCAAGGCACAGTCCTCATGAGGGCAAGGCACAGTCCTCATGAGGGCAAGGCACAGTCCTCATGAGGGCAAGGCACAGTCCTCATAAGGGCGAGGCACAGTCCTCATGAGGGCGAGGCACAGTCCTCATGAGGGCAAGGCACAGTCCTCATGAGGGCAAGGCACAGTCCTCATAAGGGCAAGGCACAGTCCTCATGAGGGCAAGGCACTGTCCTCATGAGGGCAAGGCGCAGTCCTCATAAGGGCAAGGCACAGTCCTCATAAGGGCAAGGCACAAGGACAAAGACTTGACATAATGATATACAAAACGCCTATTAGCAATTAGTGTTTGGGTTATTGCATGTACAGAATGTCACAGTTCTTTGTATCTGTTAGTTCCTCTGCAGCCACAGAAAACACAGACTAGCTTACTGTATACCCAACTACTATTCAAGCAATACCACCTTAAAAACATCTGTGTGTCGACAGCCAGTGCCACCATGTAAATATAGTTTGTATAAATCAATGGTGTGTATAGTTACAAAATGCTGTTTCCTCTCCTGCCCCCTTGTGGCAGTACTGAAAAATGCTCATATCCTATAATAATGCTAGGTCTTAAAATTAAATACCAACTGCATAGGATCGGTATGGTTCCTATGCAGTATCTCACCCAGAAATGAATGCATTCAAATCAGGTAACTAAAGTAAGTTGTCTAAGGTATTTTTTGTTTTTCCCTGCAGTATCACTTTATATACACCAAAGCATATGGCACATGTAGGGGGCTAGTTTGCTTTTTTTTTTTTTTTACTACTGAGCAAAGTGTGAAGGCATAGCTTTAGTAAAGGTGGTGCCCCATACGGCTATCCTCATAAGCCTAAAACAATCTTGTATTCAAGTTGGACAAACCTGCTATCCATGAAGGGCTTCATTTGTCAAGCAGATGCGTGCTTTTGAACAAACATCTCATTGAAATCAAGCCCAAAGCCAGCTTCCTTATAAATTCAATAGGACACTGCACACAAGGCTAACCTCTCCCCTGAAATAAAGCAGCAAACTCAAACCAATTCTATCAAATTGTAGCTTTAAAACACTCCAAAACCAGCTTGTTTAATTCTCCCTTCAAAGGATCATTGTTTCTTACCTTGTTAAATTGATACTAGCCCTGCTTTCACTGTGCTGAGAAACTTTTAATTCTTAAAGAACACATGGAGCAGTACGGTTACAGGAAACAACTTTTCACCTAAAGTGTTGTCTTTGAAATATCTGCATAAAACAAATTGGAGTAGTGGTTAGGGCTCTGGACTCTTGACCGGAGGGTTGTGGGTTCAATCCCCAGTGGGGGACACTGCTGTTGTACCCTTGAGCAAGGTACTTTACCTAGATTGCTTCAGTAAAAACCCAACTGTATAAATTGGTAATTGTATGTAAAAATAATGTGATATCTTGTAATAATTGTAAGTCGCCCTGGATAAGGGCGTCTGCTAAGAAATAAATAATAATAATAATAATAATAAAAAAATACAAGCAAAAAACAAGAGACTCTCGCCAGAATTAAAGGGGCAGGGCAGTGGTAACACATTGCTAGTGCTCACGAGAACTAAGAAAATGGATTTCAAAAACCTTGCTTAGCACTCCTTTAAAAGTATGTAGCCATCTTCATTAAAGACTTGGCACGCCATTGAATCAAATACATCAAATATACTGTACCATGCACGGATGTGTCTACAACAGTCACCGATTCATTTTTCAGGACCTTTTATTATTAGCAATTACCTGCAGAGGGAAATCAATACAAATTCTCATGTGTTTTCTAAACCACAACAAATTGTTTAATTACTGGAATTAATTAGGTTTTCCGATGGGGCTTCCAGTCTTCACAGCAGGATAATAATGTACTTCTCTGATTACAGTTACTGCTGAATTTATTAGAACCAGAATAAGAGGAGGTGGAGACCAGAGAAACAGTTTGACACCATTTAAATGCATGATTACATTCTCCCACGATGCTGTCTTTATATTTGGACATGCACCAATAACCGTGTAACAGTAGCAGACTGAAAACAAATAGCTTTGATGCTTGATGAAGTTGTCAGGATCATTTAGTTGCCCAACACCGTGCTTTATGCTCTTTGATTTCGGGCTCCGAGAAGCTCATGAAGGTTGGAAGTCAAATCGATTTACCTGGACTGCCTTCGTACCATAACTGAGAGCAGGAAGATCTTCCCAATGAAATGATGCAAATGAGACACAGACTAGCCACTGATAATTCGCCATCTGTGAAAAATGTCCCCATAACGGAAATAACATGCCACAAAGCCACCCACGATTTAATAAAGGATGTAGACAGCTTGCCGCTCCACTGGCCTTCATGCCTTCTAAATGTGCAGCCACTCTCTCACTGTCAGGGTGCGTTTATGAATCTGAACTCCAATGCGCAGAGGGAGATACTAAAAATACACAGATCAAAAAAAGCAACATTTCACAGGTGTTCTGTCAAAGTTAGATCCCTCCAAACCAAGCCAGCACTAATAATTAATTAATATGATATGACTAGTTGAGTCCACTGCGTATCATATCAATCCGTAGTTGTCAGTTTCAATAAAACAGCATATTTATCAACATCCCAGCAGAATAAGTCTCTGTGCCCTCTGACCCTTTTTATATTAATGCCACACTTCCCAGGTAGATAGGCACTGCAATATGTATGGAGAATGTCAGG
Organism: Acipenser ruthenus; assembly: GCF_902713425.1. NCBI lineage: Eukaryota > Metazoa > Chordata > Actinopteri > Acipenseriformes > Acipenseridae > Acipenser > Acipenser ruthenus. Next base: position 4,210,702 of record NC_081212.1, on the reverse strand, counting down.
GAGCAGCACTTCAGCGTGCAGTAAAAGATGAAAGTAGGACAAAACACTTAACTCAAACTGGAGTACTGAGAGGTGCGTTTCAGGGATTGCAATGGGTTACATACAGACTGGAAAGAGCTCTACTTTCGATTCATTACTTGCTTCCTTTACACATATATTTGAGCAAAAAAAACACTGCCCTGTACAGAAATCTAATAAATTCCAATCAATTATGCTGAATTGGATCATTATGCTACATTAAGAGAAAGATGGCTTTTTGTTCATTAAACGTTTGGCATTCAGCCCATTCTATATCATTTTGACTATACAGTAGAACCTGTCATATCCGATTGAATTGGTTCCAGGGGTCCATCGGCTATGTAAATATATATCGGATCTCAAAGGGAATATTACATTGTAGTTAATGCTGTATTTATGCTGGGGAATTATAAAATGTACAATGTCAGGCACATCAGTGTGTCTAAAACACCAACGTACGATACTGCATGTATACTATAGAAAGAAAATCAGTGAAACTTATTGAAAAACAGATATGAGCATAATAATCCGAGACACAAACAACAAGAAGAAAGTGCATGCTCAAACTGGCTTGGGAGGTCTCGTTTCAGCTTTTTAACGGTACAGTAATTCTATTAATCCCTTGCTTTCTTGGTTTTTTTTATTATTATTTAACATGGTGAGCTGGGCAGTTACAGGAAGGCGACAGCATGTAAAAAGTGAAACTGAATTGCCAAATGCAACACCTTACATTTTTTTTCTGCAACTGAATCTATTCTGTCCTGCTAAGAGCGGAGTTTACCTTTTAGACCCATATTAAAATGTGCATTGATCAGTTTCCATCAGCACTGTTCAGTTGGGAACAGCATGTGCAAATACATGCCAGAGGTCCACTGGATAACAGAGAGGATCGTGTCTTACAGGATCTGATATGGCAGGCTCTACTGCACTTACTAAAGACTCAGTTGCTTTTGCGGTTTTTTCAAACCTTAAACTGGCCACTTCACTTCTAAATCAAAAGTACTATGGAGCTCAATCAGCCATGTATGTCTCTTGAGCCATCCATTGGAAAGTGCAGTCCTAAATGACCCACCCCACCAGCAGAGTAATTACCTTAGCTTTCTTCATGTGGTTCATGATGACCCACCCCACCAGCACAGTAATTACCTTGGCTTTCTTCATATGGTTCATGACATTGCCCAGATCTTCAACATCAATCACAGATCCCCGAGAGGCTTCTTCCTCGTGACTGGAGTCTTCCTCGCTGCTGGTCTCAAAAATCTCCTGCAGACAAATCACAATGCAATCACACTGCCTCTATTATCACATCGCAAGACATACAGCATACTTACCGATACACACAGATACAAAATTGTGCTGTATGTTTAAATATGAGGAGCCTTCCTGGCACGTTCCATGTTTGTACAGACAGAAGTGCACTAAAAGAGGCTTGCTGTCTCTGTTTGTTTTTCACACAAAGGCCACATCTCAATGCTCTAAACAGCAGCAGTATTTAGATCCGCCGCTGTCCGGATCAATTCATTAGACACCACAACGTGTGTCCCTGCCAAGCCTTTCACTGTACTGCAGGATATCTGTGCAGCGAATGTTATGCAAACAGACACTGTATTGCATTGGCAGCCCCCACAGTACAAATCCACAAATACACACATGCTCATAATATCACAGTGTGAAAATGTAAGCTGCCCGTTACCAAACAGAATGAAAAGGAGTACCGCTAACCGGGACACAACGCTGGCTGATAAATACAAAATCTATTTGAAACAAGGTTAGTGCTAGAATGGTAAATAAAAGCAGCAGGAGATTGAAGTATGAATTAAATGCAAGTACTGATTCTGTGTGGGTTGATTCTTCTAGGAATCCTACCAACCAGAGTGAGTACAGTACGTGCTGGAATTTGAATACATAACAGCTATTCTTTAAAATTCAGCAAGAAATAACGGTCCCTTTTAACTCCTGAGTTAAGAATGTGTTTATGAATAAAATAAAGTATGACTATATTCTTTAAAACTGTTGGATTTCAGTGTGTAAGTTATTTGAATTCCTGTTAAAAGCATGTTCTGTTGAGGAATATTCCCCATCTGAACACATATTAAAAATACAGCAGAGATATGCCAGTGGGTGGATATGTAGTTCTATTCAGTACTTGCAGCTTGTCAAGCAATTAAACTAGAACAGAACAAAAGACACCTTAATTAGTGGAGCAGTTTCTTACATCGGCAATATGAAACAATTAGCAAAATTTCAACGTCTGCCAGTTAATCACAAAACAGATTCTTCATTCCAGGAGGACGATTTAGACCATTTATCAAAAAATACTGAGCAGAAAGATACAGTTTGGCTTTCTCCATCAAAAACCTACCACATAAATCAGCACAATGAACAATCCCAGGTCTCTGTTGCGTAGGTGGGCAGTTTCTATCCCACAGCTTTCATGAGCGCTACATTTAAAAAATGAAAAGCAGCTGTGAGCTTATCAGTCAGCCTCACCTCTGAACTGTGCTCCTCCTGTGTCCCGGCGTTCTGCTCGTTCTCCTCTCTGTGCTGGTGCTTCTTATTCTTGCACTTTCCCTTCTTACAGTCCCCACTGCAAGCTTGCTTCTCTCCCCTCACGAGAGCCTGCAGGCGGCTCAGGAACGTGGATTTCCAGGCCTTGAAGTCTCCCTCCACACTGCCGCTCTTGCTCTTCACCACGTTGCAGTCTCCCTGTCCACGGGTCATGATCCGGCTGCCACTCAGCATCCACAGCCACTTGTCCACGTTCTTACTCACCTTCCAAACACAATCGGAAACACTGTTAGTCTTGCAAATCCTGACAAGCTCCCCAGTAAAAGGGTGGGTGAACTGGCTATGCACATCATTGCTATCACACACCCAGCATGACAAGTGTAAAGATAAAAACTGGAAGAAGAGGAATTTAGCATTGGCTGTTTTGGATAACAATAATTGGGCGTTGCATATATCTCAATGAGGTTCTTTGGAGGGGGAAAAAATCAATCATACAGAACTTTTTAATTTAACTCACAAATTAGAAATGCTAATTTTACAGGGAGCACTATGATTCTTTATAACAAGTATACCAGTATCACACAGCTGTAATACAAACTTAGAGACACCAGGATCATTCAAAATTGCAATACCTTACATCCATAGAATCAAAATGTAAATATGTAAGAATGACAGATGGATTGGTGTCAAATTTCATTGTAACTTTATATTATTGTACATTTTTACCCACTTAAGTTCAGAGGGCCAGTAAGCCCACGTTTGCAATAGTGAAATACAGACTATGCGATACCGCAGTACTTACAGTGTTGTAGTGGCCGATGTAAACAGAGTTTCCCAATCCAAACACTGCGTATCTCAGACCTTTTAGGTATGATTTGCCATATCTGAAATCATTTGATGCTTCCTGCAGCCACTTACAGAACCACTCTGCATTCTCTGTGGGCTGCCCGTCTGTATAAGTGGCCAGGATGAACACACAAACAGCTCTGCTTGTAGTCTAGAGGGGAAAAAAAAACAAGCCTGGTATAGTCCAATTGTTTAGACACTATATGGAGAGTTTTGCTTGTACACATAAAGCATTCATTACATCATCACAGTGTAAAAGCCCTAGTTCAGAGTGCAGAGGTACCAGTTGCAGACCCAGCTTTGCAAACACATGGTTAATGACTGTTGGTCAAGGATGGGAAAAAGGGGGGGCAGTCTGGATCATTAGTGTGATCAATTAAAAATAGTCTCTGAAGTGGAAAGAAACAGCATAACTAAAAAATAGTGATAATGATAATGATGTGTGTAAAATAAATGCACAGCTCCAGCGTCTTGCAAACTAATTATGGAGCTCCACAGTCAGCTTGCATACAGCCCTATCATTTCTGAAAAGATTACAACGCTCAACACATCTGATGTCATTTTGAGAACCGCACTGGGGCTGATCGGAAAGCCAGCACAGATCGATGAAGTTAATGTCCCTCAACCTGAATCTGGGTCAGTCAGGAACCTCAGATCCACCCTGCTTAGCAAATCTCAAGTCCTTAACATTCAGTGCAACAAATCTTGCAAAATTGTGAGAAGTGTTCCCTCGGCGTATCAGCTATTCATTTCACTCTCAGCATGCTTCACTAGGATTGGATATTGATGAAAAGTAATCAATTTGTCACACTTCACAGACCCAAACAGTATGCTATACACATATGATGTTTGTGTGTGTGTGTGTGTGTGTGTGTATATATATATATATAATTAAAACAGAACGCTCATCCCAAGAGGTTCTGAGATGCCCAGTTTAACAGGGATGGAAACTCCTACTGCAAAGCAGTTTCACAGTGTATAGGTAACAAGCGCAGGTGTGTCTGATTAAACTCACAGTAAAACCAGCACCATGTACAGTGCTGCTTGTTATTGCTAGCAAAACAAAAGGAATCTTTAACAGCAAGGGCTACAGCAAAGGAATTCTCAGCAATCAATATCCATGCCAACAGCATTCAAAGTACTAATCTAAAAGAACTGAAAAGCACCCACCTCATCTGGCAGACTGTCATCCGGATCATAACCCTTCAGGTCATTGACTTCAGCAGGCAGACCCAAAGTCTCCACATCCTTGGCAAGATCGTTTGCAAATCCCTGGTACACATATAAAGTATACTGTTACAGTGAGCAGATTCTGAGCTTCAGTGATCTCACTGACTGTTTCAAACATCGCTGGGCTTTAAACCACTGCACTCCCAAACAATGAACTGCTGCTTTTCAAGAATCTTCCAGGTGAAATGTTTTCATCACAAGCTCTATATAGGAGCTTTGAATATCTTTGAGCCCAGGGATGAAAATAAGACTCCTAATGCATAGCAGTTTCATCCATTCCAGGTTTTAATACATGCTTTAGCCACAGTGTATAGGTAACAAGCTCAGATCAATGTTATTAAACTCATAGTAAAACCAGGAATGGATCAAACTGTATGCAACGGGAGTTATTTCCATTTGCAGAGCCTTAAGGGCTAGATTTTATTGCTTTTAGGCAGGATTAATAATCTTCTGCAGTACTACTTGTAAACCACAATGACTCATCTCAGTAAATGCACTGCAATTCTTACTGTAAAGTTTTAGTAAAAACTAAAAATTGTATGATGAATCACTAGGTTAAGATTATGATCGCTAACATATATGCCAACCTCTAAGCATGATGTTTTATTGGTTTGATGTAAGAGATTAACCTGACATCTCACCGGACTGCTGCTTCACACAGAATTCTGGCTCCTGGGATTTAGGTATTACTGCAGTAATAAAATGCCTTGTACCTTTGCTGTTCCAGTCTGAGACCCAAAGAAAATCTTCACCCCTGAGACATGAATCTCCTGCTCTTTCTGGACCGAATGGCCATTTTCCTTCACATGACTGATGGATGAAGTTGCAGAGCCAATTTTACTGATCTCTTTCTTATAAGGAACACAAACAGAAACATGCAGTCATCATTGTCACTGTTAAACAGTGGAACAGTTAGATGTGCTTGAAATGGTTTTATACAATAAGTAGAGCACAATAAAACAGTTCTCCAGCCCTTTAATGAAAGAGCCATATCAAGGACCAGGGAGGACTAAAAAGCCTAGACAGAAACATGTTAAAACTCTTACACAACATTTGTTTTGCACTTGCGTCTACCAGAAACTGCCGAATGTTCAGGTTTCACCTCCAAATGAAGAGCTCTCTCGCCCTCTCTCTCTCTATATATAGAGAGAGAAAGAGAGAGAGCTTCTCAATTTGTCATATCATAGCTCTATTGCCCTCAGTTGGACGGCGTTGCGATAAAGTATACTTAAGATATTTTAATCATTGTGTTAATATTAGTGAATTGATTACGAACTATTAAGATATCTGTATACATATTTGTAACTGATTACCTTGTGTTAATATTAGTGAATTGATTACGAACTATTAAGATATCTGTATACATATTTGTAACTGATTACCTTCTTAGTCAGAATCATCCGAAGAAGCATCCAAACACCAACGCATACACCTCCCACAGAGTAAATGTAGACTCTGTTTTGCCATAGCGTTATGAAACACGTGTAAATAAGATAACTCCAAAAATCTTCTTCTGCTGCTGCATCTGCAACGCAAATGGCAACACAACCATGCTGTGAATGAAACATACTGTACAAAACAACCCTATAATATATCAATGTAGCTTTGCACACAAACTGTTGAACTATAAAGGTTGTGCATGGAGCAACACGCATGCAGTGTCACGGGAAGCCATTTTCGATTGTTAGTTATTATAAATAACATATATTTGTAATGTCTACAAAGCCAGGAGTGTTTTGTGGTGCAGTTTGAGCGGCCAATACGTACCCCCTTCCTGCACTAGTAGTGCAAACGCCTCTAATGATAGTTGCAACACTATCAAAGTAGCCCAATACAATATCATTATGTGATGAAGTATTGTCGAATCGTTACGTATTTTTCCAATAGTTGCCAGCCCTTGCAAACAGTACAATAATGATTAAAAGTTAAAAATAAAAACAACAACAATAATAATAATAATAATAATAATAATTCCAGCGACCCTTAACAACAGGCGGCCATATTGTTAGGAACTGTGCATTGTGGGTGGAAAAAAACTTTATTTAAACAAAAGGAAAATGGGTTTATAAAAATGTGGTGCGGTGTTTCATGCGGGTGTTTTCGTAGAATTATTGAGCATTTGCCTCGTTTTTTTGTCATAGCCAAAGACAGCGGGCTTTCCTTTTAGCAGTGAAGAAAAAAATTAACTTTATCTAATAAAATGTTAAACTGGGAACTGTTATTTCCTCACGCTTGTTTACTCCGGAACCCTTTTGCAGCGAGACCAAGCAATGCAACGCCGTGCAATCTCTGTGACACGCAGGTGTAAACAGTTGTGAGCGGGTCAACGCAGTTGCTAATTTTTTTTTTTCTTTGCTTAACTAACTAAAATATGTCGATTTTCACACCAACTAACCAGATTCGGCTCACAAATGTGGCTGTCGTGAGAATGAAAAAAGGAGGAAAGAGATTCGAGATCGCCTGCTATAAAAATAAAGTGATGAACTGGAGGGCTGGGGTGTAAGTTCTTAAATGTGTTATTATTCAAATATCATATTTAGACGCGCGCATTCGAATAAACAGGAGAAATTTGGTATTTCACCATTTATAATCACCGGTTATCTGCTGTCTTTTTAACAGATGTTATATGTTAAAGATATTATCCATTTAGTATTTTAACCTGACTTACAGTACAGTGTAAGGGGCTCAGTAAAATAGTTTTATAATGTCACTACTGTGTTGTTACGTTGGTAATAAATTCAAGACAAAGATCTTTAAGTTGTGACGCGTCATCGTTAGGGGGCAATTGGCTAGTGACTGGACGTTACTATTCCAATAGTACTACATGGTATTACTATTATTTTCAGTGAGAAGGACCTCGATGAAGTCCTGCAAACCCATTCCGTTTTTGTAAACGTCTCAAAAGGACAAGTGGCAAAAAAGGAAGACTTTGTCAAAGCATTTGGTACAGATGACCTGACAGAAATATGTAAACAAGTGAGTAAGGTCTACTAATCATTTGGGAAGAAGTTCTGCCTGGCATTTTATATATATATATATATATATATATATATATATAGATATAGATATAGATATCTATATATATATATGAGTTCGTATTGCTTATCTTTAAAGATCCTGGCAAAAGGTGAACTTCAAGTTTCAGACAAGGAACGGCACACACAACTGGAGCAGATGTTCAGAGATATTGCAACTATAGTTGCAGAAAAATGTGTGAACCCAGAGACCAAGAGACCCTACACAGTCAATCTGATTGAGCGAGCAATGAAGGACATCCACTACTCTGTCAAAGCCAACCAGAGCACCAAGCAACAGGTGAGGTGAGGGGTTTCAGTGAGAAAATCCACGGCAGAACCTTATGTAGCCACAGCTGTAACTGTGTTCTATGGCATGTATAGTTTAGTGTCATTGATAGTTCAGGGATGCAAACAAGACTCCTATTTCATAGCAGATTCACGCACTCCAAGTTTTAATACAAGCTCGATTAGCCTCAGGGTATCGGTATTAAACTCATAGTAAAAATAGGAATGGCGCAAACTGCTATGTAACAGGAGTCTTATTCCCATCCCTGGAGTTCTTTTAGAGATACAAGTAAATTATAACGTCTGGCGCGAAGGTCCTGATCAAATTTGGACTGTGCCGCAGGATGTGAAGATTCTTCAAGGTGTCTGAATTGTTCTGGGTTACATGTCCTCTCAGTCCATTCCTACTAACATGTAAGCAGTGAACAGCAGCGTGTGATTGCTACTGTTTCAGGCTCTGGAAGTGATCCGGCAGCTGAAGGAGTCCATGCAGATTCAGCGTGCACACATGAGGCTGCGGTTCATGCTGCCAGCGAAGGAGGGGAAGAAACTGAAGGAGAAACTCAAACCACTCATCAAAGTGATCGAGAGCGAAGACTTCGACGAGCAGCTAGAAATGGTTAGAAGACTACAAATACTTTATTTTAATTTTTTTATTAGGATCACCTTTCATGAATTTTCATGTGAATTTAGTGCCCACAAAAAAAAGGTGAGGGTCAACGGCACTGACCACAGTCCAGCATGTTGCTCGTCTTCACCAATAGCGCCTAAAATCTGGCCTGAACAACTTTTGCCATTCAGTTCTGGGCCTCAGGAGATACAGCCATTTGTCACTAAACCAATTTAATTTGTGACTTAAGACAGATTCTAACCCAGCTTTCCCGAGATGAAAATAAATGAAAAGCTAGCGATTAGCCAGTTGTAGTCTTGTAAAAACATTTTTTTTTTAATTGTAGTAAGTATCAGTTTTAGGAGGAAGAGTGATTCTGATGTTGCGATTTTAAAGTCATTCAGGTCAGATTTTGTTCCATTCGATGAAATATTTTCAGTAATAAATTTCGTTCTAAGACAGCAGTGACTATTTCTATCACTTGTGTTGCATACCATCGTGTTGTTTTTGTCCTGTAAAGAAGGGTTTAACCTTCAGTCTTGATTTGCTCCTGTAGGTGTGTCTGATTGACCCCGGCTGCTTCAGGGAGGTTGACGAGCTGATCCGCTGTGAAACGAAGGGGAAAGGCACGTTGGAGGTGCTCAGTCTGAAAGATGTGGAGGAAGGGGAGGAGAAGTTTGAGTGAAAACAACCAGCCTGCATGCTTCCCCACACTACAGCCGCTATACACAGCTTGTGCTCCCATTAAAATGGAAACCTTATATATGGATGGAAATGTTTTATTGCTGTGTTGAATGCAAAAAAAAAAATCCTCATTCCATTATTAACAAAGTTGGTTTCCCAGTGTTGCTACATAAAATGTATTGAAGTATTTTTTGTAGAAGTACGGTGTGTATTTTTAATAGCGCTTACCCATCAGTCTTATACTTCTTTATCAGTGGCAATCGCCATTCTCCCATACATTTCAGTAAGGTTTTGGACAGTTCACATGATCCTCTTATTTGTAATGTACTGGTTTGTTATAAATCAAGGTGCAGTAAGTATGGGTGAGCAGATGCTCTTAGACTGTGGGAAACTACACTGAGGATATAGGATAAACTTGTTGCCACTTTTTCTCATTTTCTTTATGCTTCCTTCTGATGTATTATTATTAGTGGAGTTAATAATACAAATACTATTAAGAAATGGCGCAACTTGTAATGTGGTTATGCTGCTTTACATTGGGGTGTAAGAATTAATTTAATTTTACAATTAGTCAACCCTTTATGAAAGGAGCACTCAAATGGTACATTCCCCATGTTAAATAACCTTTGGTTGTTTTAAAGCAGTACAAGTAAACCATGTCATGCCTTCCACTTTTGTGTTTTCAGTATAAATCTTCTCACATGATTAGCCAGACTAAGTAATATAAAGAGATTCCTGGTGCTGGTTAGTACTACTGACTGAAATGGATGTATTACATGAATCCCCAAAGTACATTTGAATTGAATGGTAATGCAGGCCTATTAAGAGGATGCTGTACATTATGCAGTGCAGAAACGTGTAGAGTTTAATGCAAATGGAAACCTGCAGTTTATAAGTTTGTATTTCAACTAATACCATTTATATTACTTATTTAAAAAATGCCAAAATGTGTTTCTTTTGTAAACCTCACTGCTCTTAAATAAAACAAGATAACATAGAACCCTTTATCGGGCGATTTCATCCGTGGTTGCTCACAAGTTAGCTGGTGAAGATCCAGATTTGTGAAGTGAAGTGCTGGGAAAACACTGCTGTTTCACTTGTGCCAAAAAATGTTTTTGCAGCATCTGACAAAATCACAAAGGCAGTGCTTTTCCCTTGAGGCTCATTTTTTATTTAATAATAAAACACAAGAACAAGGTATGATACAAGATGGTATTAACCAGTCAAAACAGCATAGATAATACGCATCAACCCTCAAACAATAAGAAATAACACCTTTAAATAAATATTTACTTATACTCCAACAACTAGCTAGCACAAGCATAGTCGTCATGGTCGTTATCTTACTACTGAATAAGTTGTATTATCTTTAAGGCAATGTTTCGTTTGCTGTGGATTTAAATGAGCAAACTACTTTGTAAAGGCTTCTAAATAAACATGAAAATATGCATTTATCTCAGTCAAGCTGTACAGAATAAGAAAAATATGCATGCAGTATTTTAGGTGCTGCATGTTGTGCTGATTAATCTGCAGGGATATCGAGATGCCTATATGGGTGTAGTGTGATGATCATTCATTAAAACATGAATATTTATCTTAATCTCATAAAAAGGTACAGTATGTATGAAGAAATACAATGTGTTTCCACACGCATTTGTAAAAACAGTATCATAACACAGTGACACACAAATCCAATCTTTTTGAAGCATTAAAAGCTGTGAAAGCCCTTTTCACATATGCCGATATAGCCCTGATCTTGGACAACCCGCCCCAAAGATACTTACTGTAGGACGAGCAAAGTTTCAGCCCGCAAATAGCATCTAATCTTTACAGTCATGTAACAGTAACAATGTCTTGTTATTGGACAGCATCACATTTCACACTAATTGAACTAGTAAAACGTGTGATTTCTTTACCATTACTTTATTTTGCAAGATTTCTGGAGACAGCAATTGGTCCTATTCACAAATGGAAAGATCTGTTGGCCCTCAGCCTACTGTTAGACTTGTAAGCTTGAGTGTTAATGAAAAAACGAATTTCCCTCCATCAACAATGAATGAGCTGGATCAAGCAGCATAGTACACAAACTGAGTGTTTAATGTGGTAATAATTAATTTTCAGTACAGATGTACATACTGTCTAAGAATAAGCTTCCTTAGGCTACAGCATAGACTGAATTATGAAGGTATTTTTGGGATTTGTTTTTATTTAGTAGATTATAGTAGCCATTAAAGAACTACTTTGGGAAATGCTGATTGGAAAGATGTAAGCACCAATTTAATAGCAAAGTTTAAATAGACTATGGTACTGATGTATAACATACATACACAAAGGCCAGAAACAGCACTTAATTTGGTCACACAAAGGCAAATCGATAATCCTTTAAAATAGTAAAAAATTATGTTTTTAAAAACTTACTTAAAATCATGAAGTATTGAAAATAATTTAATAACTACATATAAAAAATGGTATTTCATATTGTATCAATCCTAAATGTAATGAAATGTGTTTAAAAAATAGTGTATTGAAAATAGTATTGTAGTGTTTTAACTCAAATAATGTCAAAGTAAATGATAAAATGGAAAATATTTGCTACTAGAATTAATTACAAACTTGGAAACATATTTTGTGTTTGAACAATTATGCATATAAATGAACAGGCACTATTAGAACAATAGAGAAATATGGGAGTATTGTATGCAATACTCATGAAACCAGCATTATAAATTCAATAAACTATTGCTGTAGATGTTAAACGGATAATTTGATCTGACTACCTATTTACCTAAGTAATGCACTTCCCTGGTTAGTTTAGGAGGTCACAGTAGTTCAAATCATAATGGCACTAGACAAATTACAAGGCAGGAGTGTATTCTGCAACGTGTCTTCAAACGGTTATGTGCAGTTAGCAGATGAATGGCATTTTGAAACGGTTTGCATGAACAGAACATCAAATTCATTTTTTTAACGGTTAACATTTTCTGTTACAGTTCACACCAAAACAAATCTGAACCGTGTCAGTTTTTTAACGGTGGGTTTGAACGGTTATTCACACCAGCCCATTTGCCAGTGCAATGTTCCCGTTGTTGTCTATAGTCTGCACCCTTACTGGAAAAGAACTTCACAAAGAGGGGCAAACTCCAGCTGTGTCCGAACCCAAGTCTAGCTGGGGTCACTGGGCCTGCAAAGGCTATTAAAATACATGTATTATCAGACCTTTCATGTGTACAAATGGATCCTTACGGTATACTTTACTGCATTTGACATTCTCCAGATAATATCATGATACAGCGTGTTCCTTTAGTCTTACTAATCTGCAGTAAGTCGTTATCATTAGACCTCCTCCAGGAAGGCCATCTGAGTCATAAGAGAAGAATTGCGCTGAAAGAGAGAAGAGAAAATATTAACTACCACCATGTAAACAAAAACACTACTGACTGCTTCTTTCCACACACACGGTATACCTAATGTGACTTCTAAAATAAAATGATTCAAGCAATCCAGAAATATACAGTAGGTATTATGCTTCTACTTACAGACAGGTAGCAAATGAATGATTTACAATGTAGTTCTGATCCAGTTGGGAGTAGCAGTTTGTTGTTATTTTTCTATGCATTGTGATAGAGGAAGTGTAATTTTAACATACCGACATAACATCTCCAACCCTGTATATTAAGGCAACAGATGTTCTTACAGCCAATCGTACTGGTCAACCAAAATCGTGAGACTGTTTCTCTGTATCTTTATTCCATCTGTCTTATTATGGTACTTTGATGTCATTTAGCATGACAGCCCAGTTTAAAAACTTGGATTTGGAAAGTATGATACAAGGGAAAGCAACTGAACGGAAAGCCTATAAGCAGCCCGCCCCCAGCAGCAGGTTATCTTTTATAGACGTGCTCTGGAAAATGCAGCAGCTAAATCTGTCAATACAAGCGGGAGCATTGCACAGAAACCAGCAGGAAGGAAGGGAAACAAAGGTTAGAGCTTTGCTGCAAGCACATCCCTTGACTATTGCTAACACCACAGATGCAAGCAAAACCAGGCTTTAGTCCAAGGATAGCATGGATTTACTGCTGCAGCAGTCACTTCAGATTGCTTGAAAGCAGTTAATACGCCACAGCCTGCGAATGGGCACCAAGACACATTTTCCATCCTGATGTATATTGACAGGACCTGGCTTCAAGGGTTGTTCCTTTGAAATAAACCAAGCTAAAGTAACTGCTAAAACGCATTAACAAAATAAAGTGGACACGAAGTACCTTTTCAATCTTGCAATAGTATAGCCGTCCTAGCTTTTATCAGTTCAATTTTAAAAGCAGCCAAAATAAATAATACCCTCAGAAAGTTCTTAATAAAAAGTGTGCATACTATATAAAAGGTCACTAAAAAAATTATTACTATTAAGAGAACCTGATTAATATCTGTTCTAAAAAGAAAAAAAAACACATTTATCAAATTTAACTTCTTTTTTTTTTTTACCATACCACGGTACTAGAACAGAAGAAAATGTACAAATGACAGAAGGCCATAGTAGCTGGTTGATCTCAAACTTTATCATGTGGGGTCGGAATCCACAACATGGATAGGTTACCCATTCCAAACCCTCACCTCTGATTTAATTCTTACCAACTGTGTCCACTGGCCCTGGTTTCTGTGCTGCGCTTAAAGTATTGTTAAATGTAAAGTAATCAAAAAAACTTCTTAAAGAAATCAGTGACTGACTGGAGCAGGCTGCAGTGCATTCACCACCATGCTGCTTAAACCAGCAGCTCATATTTGGAACAGGTTGCATGGGAGCTCATTCTTGCAGCAGACAATGGTTGTTGCAGCGCTGAACAGAGCATGGCTTTTCACCTCGGTATGATTTTTTCCATAATCTCCCCTGGGGTTTTCAAATGTAGATAACTTCTGAATCATAGTGCCCGACCTACAGTCAAAGCAACACAATCGGTACACAATGATTACATACCTTACACAACAAAAGGAATCAAATCATTAACATTTGTATGTGTTTAAATCAGCATCAACAAAATGAGGGGGGGGGGGGGGGTCAAAGCAAAACTAGATTTTAGCATAAAAAGCTGCAGTGATTAATTTTGTTGCCGTCATTTTCAGAACATATTTAGCATCCTGTATAAAGATCTACATACAGGTAAAATTGAGAACTTTGTAGGCAAATACTAAACAATGTAGATATACATATTTAAAGAAATATGATTGTATTGAAAAGATTAGTAATGGTATAACTTTGTAAATTCGAACAAACACTGCCTGAAATGTAATCAGTGGCAAAAATGACCATGTTCATATTCATTCAGGTAAGAGAATGTATACATAACTGTATCAACAAGACATCATGCAAAGCAAACCAATGCATAAATGAGGACTGGTATAAATAGCACACATTCTACTGTACAGACAAATGTTTTTCTACTTTCTCTGAGCTTTGTCCAGCACTAGAATAAACAGCATAGTAAAAGAGCTAAATCCATTTTTTATGCCAGTGTAAAATCCAAGCAGCAACCAAATTATTATTTCACTGAGTGTGTTCTTGGGTCTGCAATGTCCCAGCAAACAAGCTTCAGAAGCAATCAGAATGAATCTTTTTGACAAAGGGGGTGGGTCAGCGCTCCGGCTCAGCCCCAGCACTTACGTTACTGAGTGGGGGGTAAGCCCTGGCCTCTCCGCGGTGAGGGAACATCCCTGCCTGCTGCTCCTCAAGTTTCAGGGATTCGATTTCCGTCTTCAGCTCCTTCAACTGATCCTGGAGGTTTTTACTCTTCTCCACGTACTCCAGTCTGCAGCAGAGAAAACATCATGTAGTTATTTTAAAAATCACCTTTATTAAACACACGTTCTGTTCAGATGGGATGTTTGCTCAGCACAGTAGTCAATTCCCCTGTTTCAGTCCGTTACACAGATTGCTTCCACCCATTTTGCCACCAGCTAACAGAAAATGTATTTAAGTCTTAATTTATAGGGCGTCCCAGAAGTCAGGCATTATAGGCAATATCACGTATTTTGTCAATTAGCATGTTCTCTGTTAAACATCTGCCCCCCACATCAAAATCAACTTGTTTCCAATAAATTTATTTCCATTTGCTTAAAGGCATTTCACACCTGAAAAGAAATAGAGAGACAGCCAATATTTACAAGTACACCTTTGATGCCTGTACTCTTCACTTTACGTGCCTAGTTTGTTTTCCTTAATTCTCTCAGCCTAATAAAAGCAGCCTCCCTGGTGACTGTCCAAGTACCTTTCTCGCTCAATTTCCATCGACAGCCTCTTCATGTCTGTGTCCTTGAAGTCTATCTTGACGGTTCCACTTTCCAGGTTCAGGTCTTCACCATCAAGGGGCAGAGGGTGGCAATTGTAGGCTGCAATTAGCTGCAGTGAGAACAAGGCGAACACTTAGACTAAGCTGCACAGACAATTCAAATGCAAGTACTGAAGTTTCCACTTGCCTCTAACAAGCATTTGCTTAAAAATATCTGATTGAAAATAAAACTAAATTTTTAAGGAGAAATAACTTTTCATTCTGGAATTTAAATAAAAATGTACTGCAAACATGAGAGGACTGGTTACAGCAGTTTAACTGTATTGCAAACAGGACAGGGGATACATACAGGATAGGTGGATTTAGTTATCTCCAGCAGCTTCTGTTTGGCTCTGCGTTCTGCATCTTTAGCCTCACTCAGGTCTTGCTTTAAATTATCTGACTCTTTTGACCTGAAAAAAATGTGGAAACAGAGTGTAGGGTTGTTTTTAAGTTAATTTATTAATAATTTTTTTTTTTTAAAAAGATGAAAACATAACTTCAGAGTTAGATTGTTTGATTTTAAGACTGTAAACTAGGCAATACATTTTCACAAAATTGTCATAAATGGCCACAGCAGACATTAGATCAGCAACCAATTTCCTAACTGAATATCAGATAGGAAATGATCAACAATAATCAATGCATTGAGAACACATTACTATTACTTACTATTCAAAAGCAAAAAAATAAATAAATTGTATGAACTTAACTGAAAACATGCTAGTCATATTATATATGAGTCTCCAAATAAGGCATCGGCACGATTAATAGCTTAAAGAATGCTAAATTGAGGCCCGCAAAATAAAAGTCATGCCAATAAATAAATCTTGACTGTTAATAAATAAATGTTGACTGTTGCATCACAATGGTTGAATCACAAAAGAGCAACATGAGCCACAAAAAAAATTCCTGGTACTGCATTTCTGAAAGCAGCTGTAGTCAGTGTAATGTACCTTCTCTCGGACTCCTCCACAAGCTTCACTGCAAGCAGCTCTGCCTCTCTCATCTTCTGCTCCATGAGGCGCCTCTCCTCCTTGGTCTTCAGGGCCGTCACCTCCAGCCGCTGCATCTCCTGCTCCGCCTCGGCCGCTTTGTGAGCCAGCAGCTTGGCCTCCTCCTCTGCGATCTGCGCCTTCTCTGCCAGCAGGTCTGCCGTCTCCTCGGAGCGGAGCTACAGAAACAGCCGTTACTGACAGTGCCTCCCATCCTGGCATGGTCAACCTTGTAACGGGCAAGTCATGGGCACCCATCGCTAAATTTCATTGGTCTGTTTTTGCTTGTTGGCTTTTTTAAATGAAACCACACCACTGTTCCCTCCCAATAAAGGGGGGGGGGGGGGGGGGCTGAATTAAAGTAATTATGAGATGCCCCGCCCCCATTATCGGTTTATGGACAAATCAGTTGTCTACAGGGGGAAAAACAACACCTCAGTGGTGCGGATCCTTTTTAGCTTTAGAATAGAGGACCGTCAGAAACATGATTCTCACAGATAATCCGATTACTAATAATAATACAATAAATAATCACGTCTAAAATTAATAATAAATCACAACCCTACTGCAGATCAGAGACTTCAACAGACCTGTTACACTCTGTAAAGTGTTACCATGAAACAACGTGAAGCAGGAAACCTACCCGCGCCTCGTTGGCTATACGAGACTCGTCCTGCAGCTGAAAGAGCCGTCTCTCCATCTCTTCGTTCGCTCTCTCAGCCTCTTCTCTCAACTGTTTCTCCCGTGCCAGGATCTGACGCTCCATCTTGTTGAAGAAAAGTGGAAACACACCTGCTGTTTTTTCACACATTCATATTTGCTATTGGACAATGCATTATTTCCATTCAAACATGAACAGATTCGGCAGAGCTAATTATTACTCTCCACTAGTGTTGCCACCTGTCCGGGTTTGACCCGAACAGTCCGGGAATTGGCATCTGTGTCCAGGTGGCAGGAATTAACAAGCCTGAATGCCCTAAAGTCTGGGTTTAAGTGAAACATATAAGAAACACCAACCTTCCTTTAAAATATTCTTTTATATACATTAGTTGTTTAAATGATTTCCACATTATTAGAAATGTACTGTTTAGTACTGATCTATACATTCTACTTTGTTGAAATGCTGGGGACAGCGAACATATCCACGTGATGTAAACAATCCAATACAGTACTGAGCTGATGTGTGATTCAGGACTCAGGGGATTTTAGGTCTGAGGATCCTGAACTTGAAAATTGACTATGGCGGTGTCATGGCAAATTTTGCCCCCCACTGTAGTTGTAAGTGAGTAACATGACAATGGGCCGGATGTCCTAGGCTCACCGCGTACCAGCAACACCTGCGGGCTTGCCTGTAAGCTGCCCAGAGCTGCGTTGTCCTCCGACGCTGTAGCTCTGGGCTGGCTTCATGGCGGGCCTGCAGAGTGAAAAGAAGCGGTCGGCTGACGGCACACGCTTTGGAGGACAGCGTGTGTTCGTCTTCGCCACTCTTAAGTCAGCGCAGGGGTGGTAGCGGTGAGCTGAGCCTAAACACAAATCGGACATTTTAAAAAAACTGTATTACAGTATATTGCAGTTTTGATAGACCTAGGCTTACTGAGAAATATGTCCAGGTTTGGTCTGTGGAAAAGGTGCCAAACTCTACCCTCCACCCTTGCTTTCTTCTAGCTTTACTAGTTGGGTCAACTTTTGATGGCTTTCTTACATAACTGTCACCTGAATGAAATTGGGTTGTATGTCAAATACACAATGACATACAACTCCATTCAATTCCAGTGACAAGCTATTACATGAAATGCTGATATCATCAATTTCCTTTCCTTTAGATTTCATGAGCAAAAAAAAAAAACAACAGTACATTTTCCATTTAGTTTTTCCAGCTATTTTCAAAGTTTTGACCCAGATATTTCTGAGAGTACTGTTCAGAGCTTGATGTGCACAATGGCTGCAGACTCATAACTCATTCCCAACCCCTAACCCCTTACTGTTTCTCTTTGCTAATTTTGCAGGTAAATGGACAACAAACCCACCTTCTTTCTCGCCTTCTCCTCTCTAGCCTGAGCCTTCATCTGCTGAACCTCAATGCAGTCCACCTTTCTCCTCCTCATGAAGAGGTCATGGTTACCAATACACAGCTGCAGAATCTACAAGCAAGAATCATGCAGACGTTTGTTAAGAATTACTACCCGCTTTCAATAATAAGTTATCCTCTTCATGAGCCACGCAGGATCTTTCCGTCATTACTCCCCTTTAAGTTGTTATGGTTTACCTTTGATCCAAATAATATTTTACTGGAGAATGTCAGTGTTTCTCTTTAGGATGCACTGCCATACCTACCAATTTATTTACTCTGAGCTGCGATGAGTAGAACTTGAAAACCTCCTTCTTCTTGTCTAATGGTTTTATCGTGAACTGCAATTACAAAAAAAAGAAAGTCAGCTGTGGGCTACTACTTACTGAACAAATCAGGTAAAATGTGCATGTGTAAACGTGGCAGTCACTGCATTAATCACATTGCTATTGCACTGGTACAAGATGGAGTATACTGAATATGGCCCCAGGTATAATAAACCCTATATTAATAATAATTCCATTACATGGCGCTCAAACGCGCACGCCTCCTACCTCTTTCTCGCTGTAGGAAATGTTTCTAATTCCACTCCATGGAAATGATTTGTTGGGGCTCAGTTTGTTGTTGGGACTGTAAATGTGGAGCCCTTGGGCATCAACTCCAAGCAGCAGCTCGGTGTCCTTTTTATTTTGCTGTGGTGGTCGAAAAACGAAACACACAAAAAACAAAACACAAGGATGAAACATTAGTCTCCCAGAGCAAGTCATTTTATGATTTAATTGTGCGGCACCCAGAACATTCTGGAAAGTCACTGGCATTCATCTGTATGTTTATACAAGCTGAAGAAGGAGACTTACTGTAATGGAAAAGTAACTGACTCCATACATTTCAAGATCTTGTGCAATCTTTAAATAGTCCATTTCAGCTTCATCCCTTAAACAAAAAAATAAAGAATGCTATTACTCCTTTTCCCAGTTAAGTCTGACCCAATTGAACCCATGCCAACAATTTTCCCTTGACTCCAACAAACAACAAACTACCCTTGCACAGTATGAAATCCATCAAACCGAAAGACATTTACAGTCAAACTTCAATTTAACTTGTGCCATTTGAGCTAAATCCAAGGTTACAATGGCATTTTCTCAATTACTCAAAATGTTAATAGCAAGATACCTAATGACAAATAAACATTTGATTTAGGAGCTTGAAAGATATTTCTTATTTGTGGTAGAACTACATTCTAATAAAACTCGTTAATAGCATGGTGTACCTGGGCCGACAAAAGCAGACTAATCAAAGTACAATGACATTTAGGGTTACCTTGCAATGCCTCTGTGTTCAGCATACCAAGCAGTTATTTTTTCTTCCCACATGTCCGCTGTCATCTGATACTGCATTAGAACCTACACAAAATTATTATTATTATTATTATTTATTTCTTAGCTGACGCCCTTATCCAGGGCGACTTACAATTGTTACAAGATATCACATTATTTTTACATACAATTACCCATTCATACAGTTGGGTTTTAACTGGAGCAATCTAGGTAAAGTACCTTGCTCAAGGGTACAACAGCAGTGTCCCCACTGGGGATTGAACCCACGACCCTCCGGTCAAGAGTCCAGAGCCCTAACCACTACTCCACACTGCTGCACAAGACAGTGCCTTCCAATAAGCAAGGTGGGGCCAATTTATCAAGAAAAACAGCCCAACCCTGTATATAAAACTTAAATATACTTCTATATAAAGTCCAGTGATTCTTAGATACCACCAGAATAAAATACTAGAATATTCACAACCAACACTTGGCAAAATACGTTTGACACACAGAGTTACATTACACAACAGGATATTCAGTAAATCATGTGTTTTGCTTACTTACTCTTTTGGGCAAAAGCTCATCTTGTGCCAGAAATCCTAGTTTATGAAAATTTGGGTCATAATCTCCATACTGAAACAGAATCAATAAAAAAAATAATAAGTTACCAAAGTATAATTTGCCTTTTAAATATTGGAACAACACTGATGAGTAAGGAAGATAGAAACTGATTTAGAAAAATGCAATTCAAATCGTTTTGCAACTTCAGATAATCACTTCTGGTTATAGAACAGTGCCATCATAAAGAATTGTATACATTATTATCAGAACATTACCAATTTCTGCAAACAATACTGTCATTTTTCTGTGAGCCTGAATATTCTAATAGTCTGTATACTCAAAGTCTGCATAAATGATTTGTGAAGAGACAAACCTTTGCTTGAACAGCGTAGGATGCCAAAAGCACACAGGCTTCAGGGGAGCAGTAGATTTCTTCATCCAGTATCTGCTTCTTCACCTACAAAACAAAACCATATACAGTAGATAAGTTCATTTTCAACGTATCAACTGTTTTCAACAATGAGATACATCACTAAGCTACAACAGATAAGACACAGACAGTTTCCTGAGAATGAATCCCACACCAACAACACAGTGGATATTTGTTTGAACTTCTCATTAGCTGACACTACCAGAGCCCAGCAAGTTCCATCATAACCAAACCCCAGGCGAGCTAACCAGGCTTCAAGCCTGCAATTAATAATTTTTATTTGTATCCTTTTTTATTTGTATATAATTGTTTAGACTTGACGTGTAGCCTCGATATGCATGAATTCCACATCTGCTGCTATAAGCCACGCAGATTATAAAACAACAACAGGTTTACTATACTTGTGCATTTCCAAACTATGACGCATTCATTAAAGATTGAATCAACAACTTGAAAGTCTTAAGACTCACACAACAATAAGTACTCGTTTTGTGTTAGACATGTGATTGGAGTAAAGAACACGCACCCATGAATATTTGTTTAAAAGTAGGAGCAGTGACCTCATTTAGACTTTTCTATCATAACTGGTTAGTATCCTTAAGGCACGTGCCACTGGCTTCCAAGAAGTGATTTTGTGGAACAAAATAGATAAGCAACATACATCTCCCTCCCCCTGATGAAGGCTTTGCAGCAGAAACATTGTTTTCTTTCTCAATAAATTGACAAAACAGTCACGATAACCTCTAAAGGTTGCCAAAGTACATGCACCTCCATTACGTCAATGTCGCTGGGGAGATTTAAAGCCTGTCTAAGGATAATAATGGGCTCTTACTCATGTTTTTAAATCACGGAAGCATGCAGTAACTAACAAATACATTTCTAGACATTAAAGCTATTGAACAATTTATTTTACCTGTGAAATACGTACTGCTTCTTTGATACTATTAATGTTATTAAGGATTAACCTAAGGAGTACCATATCGAGCATTCATTTTGCAGGTTTATCTGTGCAGACATTAAATGCTATAGATTCAGGTTGATTTGTGGTTACCCAACAAGCCTGTAGTCATCAATAGAGTATGGTAGAGAGTCTGAATCCATTGCAATTACCATCAAAATGTTAATCAAGACTGAAATGTTCCCTGGAGCAGTACTTTCATTTTCATGCTTTTCATGTTCCTAACAAGGGTGTGGTATTCAAGGTCTGGGGAAGTACTGAGGGGACATACAAGACAGCACAAACAGATTTGAAAATACAGACATTTAGAACATAATTGTAAGACCCACTTGCACCAGGTTTGAGCTGAGAATGAGGACGATTTTAGGGAAGAGGGAACAGTCTCCT
This sequence comes from Acipenser ruthenus, assembly GCF_902713425.1. Lineage (NCBI taxonomy): Eukaryota > Metazoa > Chordata > Actinopteri > Acipenseriformes > Acipenseridae > Acipenser > Acipenser ruthenus. Next base: position 4,188,466 of record NC_081212.1, on the reverse strand, counting down.
GGAAACAATTCCTACCTGCAGGAAAAAGAGGTGCTGTGTGATTTCCTGCACTAGCTCCTCCTCCACTTTCTCTGGGAAAAACTTTGCCAGGAAGTGAAATGTGATTGGATCTTCTTTCGGAACCTCTTGGTCCAATACCTAAGGGGGAGAAAAACAAATAAATAACGACCCCCTTTGTGGTTGCTTAGCCTTTCTGTGGCAGTGAAATGGCGGAATGCTTAATAAAATTGTGCATGTACCCTTTTCTCCATTTTGAGCCATGCATAAGTATCCTTTACTATGTATCGCAGCCCGAAGAACCAGGTCTCCCTTAATCCTACAGTCCGGCACACCAGATCAAACAGATCTTTCCCTTTCCATTTCACCTGCAAAGAGAAACATATCAGCAATACAGCAACAATACTGAGGATCATTAAAATAAAAAGGTAGGGGGCATTTTGTGTGATCTGTATGTACAAATGTGCAATCTCCTCTGCATTGTGGACTATTTTGCTATATACACATACCTGTCTACATTGCATGTATGCCTAGGGAGGGGAGAGCTTTTGGTTTTTGTAAGGGGCGTTACTGGGATCATAATGTAACCTAAAAGCATTCGTTCTATTTGGAATGCAAAGTTAGGCTGAACTATTTCATCTTTGCTTTTGATATTTTTTATTTGAAGAACGCAAGCTTGTAAACCTCTTGCCAGAACAGCTGTGATGTAACTAGATAGCTGCGGAAAATACTCTTTGACACTGAGCCAAGACGGATCTAAAGAAAAACTTGGGGTGTAATTCATTACTATATCACTCCACAGAAAAACAATTGTGTAAATGGAGAAACAAATTCTGAAGTAATAGACCAAAGACATTCACAGAGTATCCCATTAATATTTATTCTTTATAGAAAAAAATACCAATGCTAAAATATTCACTTTGCTATAGCAGAAAGATACATGTATGTAAAGTCTGTTGTTAGAAGAAAATATAGTCTGTACATAAAGGTGAATTTGATTTATTTTTTGCCATTAGGTTTAGAGTTTTGCAATCCTGTTCAGGAGATGTGAGACTTGTATTTACACCGTACATTAAAGTTAAAATACATGTATTTGTTGAAAAAATGCTTTTATAAACAATGATGATTTGCAGTGCTTTTATTCTGAATGGTTCTCTGAATGCATCAAGTAACGCATCACTGGAATAAATACTTTTTTTTTTGGGTCACTTGATGTCGGACTCTCTGGACTTCAGCCAGAGACGTTCTCTATAGTGCTGTGCAGCAGAGGTTTCCCAGCATTAATCAATCAGAGGCCGACTTCCTTTTAACACTAAACTCTTTATTAGACAGCAGGGCCCTGCCAGGAGCAATACAACTCTGGCCAAGCATCTTCAGTGAAAAACGAGGAACAGATGTGCGGTTCTGTTAAGATATTGCAAATAAACAGAGCTGTGTGGACAACAGAAGAATTACTGTGAATTGTGTGACCCAAGCCAGACCTGTCAATACTTCTCTCCAAAGATGAATCAATCAAGTCTAACAAACTAGAGTCAAAAGAATATAGCAAGGATAAACACAAGAATAGGGCAGCAGTGTGGAGTAGTGGTTAGAGCTCTGGACTCTTGACCGGAGGGTTGTGGGTTCAATCCCCAGTGGAGGACACTGCTGTTGTACCCTTGAGCAAGGTACTTTACCTAGATTGCTCCAGTAAAAACCCAACTGTATAAATGGGTAATTGTATGTAAAAATAATGTGATATCTGTGTAATGTATAATGTGATATCTTGTAACAATTGTAAGTCGCCCTGGATAAGGGCGTCTGCTAAGAAATAAATAATAATAATAATAATAATAATACAGCAAAGATAACACTTAGAAGAATACAGCAAGGATAACACTTAAAAGTCAAAGTCCATGATTTAAAATCCGTTCAATGGCCTGGTTCGTTGATTCACTGACAGCTAACCAAGTGGTACATTGGTTAATCTAAAATCATAATCTCAAAAGGTCTACCAGTAGTTTGCATAGTCTCAATAATAAAAATTTAAAAAAAATACCAATGTGCAGGAGATGGACAGGCACTTGTCGATCAAATAAACACCACAGTGATGTAAATACAGTCAGCTGTCCACAAATAAAACCTTTTCACTTTTATCTTGAGGATTCTTGCTGAAGTCTATCTCATCACAGAATAAAATTAATCGTGGCTTGCTTGAAACAAACCTGGGTACAGACATGTGCCTCACTGTGACTGTTAAAAAAGGACAGTAAAGGTTTCTCTTCTGTGTTCTGAGGCCATTCTTTGTAAACAGGGATACCGTGCATGTGTTTATTATTAGGAGGATTTTTAAAGAACACCGTCTTGGACACATGTTTCCTTAAAGGGTTTGTTTATACAGCCCTCTAAATGAAAACAGGTGTCCCAAAAAATACAAGCTTCTTGTTTTCAAATTCTTAAGAAGACTTACCGGTTTACTTATTGCTATCGGTACTTTCAAATACCTTTTTCACTGGAGAATGCATGGATAAATTTGCTCTTCAGAAAGAGAAACAAAATGAAAAAAAAAGTGAATAAATAAACAAATAAATAAAAATGTACCTCGCAGCTAAATTCCATCTCTGCGTCCATGGTGACAACTTTCACTTTAAAAGTCTTTGGTTGTTTCTTCTTTAAACCCATAATCGACATCTTGGCTGTGAGAAACCGAAGCCCTGTAGAATAAAAAATAAATAAAAAGAAAATAGCTATTCATATTTTTTGTTAGCTTTTGAGTTTAGTGTGGAAGGCTACTTGAAATTCAAGATATTTACTCCCTGGCAAACTATGACAAAATGTTATAGAGCTTTTCAATTGGTTTAGGCACTTTCTTGGAGTTTTTTTTTTTTTTTTTTTTATAGAACAGATCAGTAAAGACAAACACATTTGAACTAAGAAATGTATAAGGCAGCCTAACATTTAAAAGCCTATTCGCGACACTGCTTTCACTAACGGTGTACGGACAGAAAGTGGTACATCGTCAGAATGTGGTACGCATACCCTGTCAATGCTGTGACTGATTACTGCACAAATCACTACAAACAAAACGGAGTGTAGTTCACCCACAAAATCGTACAAGTTTACAATTTTAGCACCTAATGTGTTGCTCATGAGTTAGTCAGATACATTTGTTGAATTGTGAAAACACATATATTAAAAATAACTGAGGGCCAAACCCAGTACATCGTACCACGTTCAGATGGGCGTTTCCTTGTTTTCTGAGCTAAAATCACTTTTTAAAGCGTACCACAAAATAACACAACACCAAATTTGTGATGTAGTCTTATTGTACCATTTAGCTTAACGCTTAAGTCAGTAACATGTCTACACAATAATGCTTAACAATTAAAGCAAATGATTAGTGCCAATGTGAAAATAGAAAAGGCATTAAAAGTGTTTACAATACAATATATTAACTTCACCAGCTGGGGGGTATTCAACGTCTTTCATAAATTAGATGTGTTTTTTAACGCAGCTTCAGGAATCTGTCTTACTTGCAACCTCGAATAAAAATAAATCAGGACAATTACACATCTACTGTTAAATTATTGTCCTCTGTTCAGTGTTCTATTACATTACAGTACATTAAAGTTATTCTGTTCTGGTAGCTGTACATTGTTGCCAAAACAGAAGCAAATCTATTTTGTTTACAACATTTCTAAATGTGTTTGTTATTGTCCTTTTTCAATTGATAGAAGTATGTTTGCAGTATTATATTTTAATGCGGTTACCATTACTTTCCAGGTGTAATGTTGTTATACAGACACACAAATGGCATTTTCAACAAAGTTAATGTTTTCTAAGGCATAGCAAAAGTAGCATTTTACGGAGATAAATTACTTTTCTTACCTTTAAACGGTACGAGATAAAAACAAAGGCCGAATCCCCGATGTAAAGTTGTATCAAAGCCGGCTGTGCGAGGAGGGTGTGTTGAAAGAACACGGACTGGTAGTATCCAGATCACACAAGGAAGTCGGTCTGACTTAAAATAAATAAATCCAGCCACTAACCAAACCTTTCCTAGGGCTCCATTGCTGAAATCACGAAAAATAAACAGTCAAGCTTTCAAAATGGTATTTTCAAAGACTCCTAAAAGAACAGTCGCAGCATTTGACTGCGAGTCAACCGGAGTTACTTTGTTTGTTTGACTCTACAGGTGAGGCCATGAATAGCAGGGTAACACAGACCCGGAGCCTTGTTACTGTTACGGTTATAACTGACTGTATTTAACTTGTAAATTGTAATAAAAAGAATGGCATAGATTCAGAAAAACAGGACAAGCTCTACCTGGTGCAGAAAGACTGGCCAATGTAAAACTGTACTACATTCTTTTTAAAGGAATTTGGCGATGAACACCCTTCTAATAGCATCTCTAGATACATCCCCAGTTTCCAGTAGTCTGAATATATTGTATTATGTTTTCCTTTCTCCTCCTTCAATACGCTATGTATTAATTTAGTATCAGCCTCTAATGCATTCAGCTGTTTTATTAACACCTCTCTTTGTTGTTTGAATTTATTACATTCCTAAATATAATGTTGTACAGTTTCCAGCCTTTGACAATCCCCACATAATCCATCTGCATGTTCCCCTATTCTAAAAAGATGCTGACTCAATCCCTTATGTCCAATTCTCAATCTGTTCGTTATAGTTTCTTCCGCCCTGTTCAATTCCCCTCTAAATGTTTCACTCCCTAAGCTAACCTTTGGCTGTATATCATAATAAAACCTTTTCCTTGGGATTGTGTTCCCGTTGATTTTGCCATAAGTCCATGACCTAGCACCCCAGAATGGTGGTGCCCGTGCTAATATGATGTCTCTGTCTCTTATTGCACATTCGTTTAAGCTATTCAAACACCATATATGACATCTTTACTGACTCCATGTGTCAATAGCATTCGGTGAACTCAAAGAATCAGTAAACAGAACTACTCCATTCCCCTAATCCGAACTTTAATGAACAGAACGGTTTAGAGTAGGTTTATTTCAATCTTAAACTCAGGGCTGTATTAGAATAAAAAAATAAATCGCACATAAAAATGCATTTAACCTTGTTTCTTAAATATACCAGTTACACCTCAGAAAGATATTAAATGAAACAATATGGCTGTATTTATTTTACATTTTGAGATTTTCATTTTTCATCTAGATTGAAATTAGTTTTAAATATTTGGATTTTGAGATGCGATTATAACATGCGATTTACGTTATTTGACACCAGTACGCGTTGAGTTTGTACAGCACGCAATACGGACTCGCCGTATATACACAAAGCAGGATTCATCAACAGCCTTTTGTCCATAGATATGCTTTTGCCTTTCCGTAGAACGCTTTTTACGTCATCAGAGCGAGACAGCAACCAAAGCGGCATGGAAGGAAAGAACTGACCTTCATTCCATTATATTCATTATAATTCTAACTGTATTCCCTCATATTCATTATAATTCCAACTATATTTTCTGCATTACCTATAACGACACTTACTAGGCAGGTAAGAAATGTTGTTAACGCGGCATGCTTGATACATATATTATTGTAAATAGGTTTTAGGAGAATGTATTGTAAACTGTGTAGCTGTGTTTATTGTGATCCGATAGAAGTGACGGGGTTTTTTTTTTTTCTTAAAGGTTCTGAAACCTTCATCATGTCTGTGAAGAGTGTGTCAGTCCATGCCAAATGGATCGTAGGAAAGGTTATTGGTACCAAAATGCAGAAAACTGCCAAAGTCAGAGTCACCAGGCTGGTTCTGGATCAATATCTTCTCAAGGTAATTGAAAGGATATATATATATATATATATATATATATATATATATATATATATATATATATATATATATATATATATATATCTGGTGTAAACAGCATGTTATGTATATGCTCCAGTTTAGTTTCAATGATAGTAAATGGCACTGTACTATAGAGAAATCTATTTAAATAAAACATGTAAGACCTCTTGATATGACCTAAAACAACAGTATAGAGATTGAAAAATAGATTTCATTTTTATTGTCTGGTAGTGATTCTCATTGGGCAGCTCAGGGATGGAAATGTAACCTATATTGTACAGTTTGATCCATTCCAGGTTTTACAATGAGTTTAATAACACATGTCTGAGCTTATTACCTATGCACTGGGGCTAATCAAGCTCGTATTAAAACCTGGAATGGGTGAAGCTGCTGTGCAACTCATTGGACTCCCTGCAGCCTCACATTCTATGACCATGTTTTTTCCTTGCAGTATTACAATAAGAGGAAGACCTACTTTGCACACGACCCACTTGAGCAGTGCACTGTGGGAGATGTTGTTCTTTTAAAAGCTCTAGCAGAAAGGAGGGCAAAGCTCGTAACCCACGAACTGGCTGAAATTGTGTATAAAGTGGGAAACGTCATAGATCCTCTGACTGGGAAGCAGGTTGCTGGAAGCTTGTTCCGAGAAACTCTCACAGACTCGATGGAGAACCCTGCTGGATCTTTAACAGAGAAGCTACAGGAATTAAACATCTCAGCTGCTACAAGTGAAATCCTACAGAAACCCTCTGAAGTCTGACTTGCCTCTGAAACTTTTTTGTACTCTGTGTAAACTCAATATTTTCTGTATATTCTGTTTAATAAAAGTAAGTGTCATATTGCTGAGTCTTTTTTGTATACATACTATTAAATAAAACATGAACCACTGCAACTTTTTATTTCTATATTTTCAATGTTCAAGGGCTCTCAAACAGAATGATGGTTAATACAGATAGCATTTGCATAAGGAATACATTTTACTATGAAAGCAAAAATACTAATTCATGCACCTACTTCTATTGCAATGACAACTAACCATACCTTTCTGTGTTGCTGATACTGTACAGCAGACTCTATTACCCTGTGCATGCAACCTAAATGCAGTCATTAAAACCATGTGTTTTCACTTCATTCACAGTCATGCAGTAATTGTGCATCATTTTGGCATCGTGTATTAGTTGCATCTAGCCTTATATGCATTTTAGATTAAAATACCAAAAACTTTAACATTGTTGTAAATTGGCTTTATTGGGAATTAGTAAGAATGAAGTCGGCAAGGTAAGCAAATGAACTAATATGTCACATGATCAGTTGTGCCGTGTGTAAATCCTGGAGCAGTATGATGTTTGTAGGACATTTGTATGGTAGAGGCTAATTGTAACATTGGAAAGTGCACACATAACACTTTAAGGTAGTGAGCCATTTAAATTGACGAGAAATGTGCACAGCTTATGCAGAATAAATCTTACTGCATTAGAATTTACCGTGTCCAAAAAACTGCATTTATATTATTATTATTTTATTTCTTAGCAGTCGCCCTTATCCAGGGTGACTTACAATTGTTACAAGATATCACATTATACATTATTTCACATACAATTACCCATTTATACAGCTGGGTTTTTACTGGAGCAATCTAGGTAAAGTACCTTGCTCAAGGGTACAGCAGTGTCCCCCACTGGGGATTGAACCCACGACCCTCCAATCAAGAGTCCAGAGCCCTAACCACTACTCCACACTGCTGCCCTGCCCATATTGCTGCGTTGTGTGAATTTGTTTTAATATACACTGTACTGTAGATATTTTTTTATCCATCGCAAGAGGGCGCAGTTAACATGGAAAAAGTCAGTATTATTAATAACTGCAAATCTGAAGATGACAGTACTGCCCCTGGCGGTTAATAACTTGAATTCCACATCTCTTTCGTTTTTCGAATCACGAACAGCACAGCTCCGCCGCCAAAGGAAGATGGCGAACCGAGTCCTTCACAGCCTCGGCAGTGGCCTAAATCAGGCCAGAACCAGGGTCCGAACACAAGGACTGGCTGTTTTCTCAAGCAGGTGAGATTGTGTTCCTATAAAGCATTGCAAATCTGCTGTTGTGCGTGTTTTTAAATGTTACGGTTTATTTGTAAACCCGGATTATGTTTAGTACAGGCCGATTTGAGCAAGCATAACGTGCTCAAACCGTATTGTTTTATTGTTTACGGTACAGAGTAGGGGGTTACGCTATTGCATTTGTATTTATATATATATATGTATTTATAGAAAAAACAACCTTTTAACTCATGCATTTGATACATATTTTTTTCGCTTCGCTTGACGGTATATTTCCAGTTTATATTTTGAAGTTTTTTGGTACCCCTAATTTCTGCATGGTGTGCTAGTCTGCAGCCAATTGCAGCTCAAGGTCAGTACCTCCCCGGTTTGTTTACAAAGCCAATGTCATAAAACAATACTCCTATATTTTATTGTATCTAGTTTCGTTGTTTTTTTTTTCTGTTTTATTTCCTATGCAACAACGGCTACCATATGATAAGAGTTGCTTGGCTTAGTATACAATGTGTCTGTCTAGGATGTATTGTTGTTTACAATAAAAACTACTTTATTTGTCTTATAATATTTTTATAGCAAATAATGAAGGACCCTTTTGATTAAATGTTATTTAAAACTAAAGTGTTCATATACAGTAACAGTTTAATCCGTGCTAATTGCCATAATTTACCTTTATGCAGTAGTATTCTACTTATTTTCAGTATTACTTCAAAGTTGCATACAAAATAGTTGCATATAAAATATTGCTGCACACAAAAAAATAGTAACTGCATTATAGGGCCTCAGAAGTTCTTATTGCTGTGACCTGTCACAGTGATTTGTATGACAATCCTTGACAAATGTGTTGACTATCTATTCAGGGGGCTGGCAGCATCCAACCACAGACATGGTGAGGACAGCTGGTTCAAGTCCCTGTTTGTGAGGAAGGTCGATCCAAGAAAGGACGCTCATTCTAATCTTATAGCCAAGAAGGAAACGAGCAACCTCTACAAAATTCAGTGTAAGTTCAGGAAAACCGGACAACTTAATGGGCATTGATTGGAGCTAATACTGTACAGCTGTGATTTGTAACAAAAAAAAACCCAAAACAAAACATGTTTTGTCTTTGTAGTTCACAATGTAAAACCTGAGTGCCTGGGTGCCTACAATAAGATTTGGTAAGTTATTGCTTATATCTGAAGTAAGTATGCATGCATGTTTTATTTCCCCATACAGTAAAGAACTGCCACTGAATTTGGAGAGTGCTCACTTTCTCTCTGCTACTTTATTTATTTACTTACTTACTTCTCCATTGAGAAAGTCACAGCTAACCAATAATCGGTACTAGTTGTGCTAGAATGACTGGAAATGTGGGGTCAGTTTCCACACCATCCAAAACCTTGGGCTGCTGCAACCTGGTAATGTGTACAGAACTATCTGCAGTGTCTTGCAAAGTGCTTAGGTGTACTTAAATCACTGCTGAAATATTTGTGGTTCAGGATCCAGGAGTTTGATGTTAAATAAGTCAGCACTCTAAACCAAACGAGTTCTGAAACCCAGGGCTGGCTACAGGGCCAGTGCAAGTTTCAAGCCCTGTTGCTGCAGTTGTATTTATTCCTTCCCTTGTTGCTGCAGTGAGGATGTCTTGCCATCAATCCATGCTGATAAGCATTACCCCTGTGAGCTGGTGGGAACCTGGAACACGTGGTACGGAGAGCAGGACCAGGCTGGTAAGCACAAACCCAGCCCCAGGATAAATAAACCAATGACTAATATCACTCCCCTTCTATAACCCCCTAATAGTTTGCATTTACTGGAAAATTGACCTGTAAAGAGTTTTAATTGCTAGTGCAGACCTGTCAGGCCAGGCATAATGGATTGGTGTTGGCAAGTTTTTTTTTTTTTTTTCACTAGCCGCATACTCTATGCATTGAAGTGTTTTATTTATTTATTGCATTTATTTTTAATCTTTAAAAGTCTGTATAAAATGGATTGTGTTCGATCGTGTTCAGTATCTTTTAAGCCTGTGTTACCCAAGCATTTTTGAAATGAGAAAAGCTGCTTTTATTTATGTAACTAGATTCTGTTTCTTTTTTTCCTGTCTGGCTTGTGGGACTGGATTTTAAAAATGAATAGAGAAGGGTGACTTAGCATTGTATCGTATGCCTGTAAACAAGAACCATGCTGTTTGATCTTTGGGTTATTTCAATTACTTTTTCTTTTCTTTTAGTTCATCTGTGGAGGTATGATGGAGGTTATCCTGCCCTTACTGAGGTCATGAGTAAACTTAGGCAAAATAAGGTAAACTCTCTCTCTCTCCTATCTATCTATCTATCAATCATTTTATATATATATATATATATATAGTACAAATAAACAACTGTTTAGTCAAGGAACAGTTTAACACATACCCGCCTTCGACCCACTTATCCATATACAACATGTTTATACTATGTGTTGCATAAAATATCCGTATCCTATAGATGGATTTTTTTTTCAGGAATTCATGGAATATCGGAACGAGAGAGGAAAGATGCTCTTGTCCCGTAAGAACCAGCTCCTGCTGGAGTTTAGTTTCTGGAACGAGCCTGTACCCCGGAAGGGCCCCAATATATATGAACTGAGAAGCTACCAGCTCAGAGTAAGTAAAGTCCCTTCAGCGCGCTCCACTGCACATCATGCAGTGTAACTCAAAGTGTTGCTGTCGTGTATTTGCTGTGTGTTGCTAACAAGCTTGCCAAACAGCAGTGGCAAACATGGCAGGAGTTGATTTTAACAATTGTAACTTTTGTGTTTTACTTTTATTTCAGCCTGGGACAATGATTGAGTGGGGTAATTACTGGTGAGTTTTTAAATATAATTCATAATATAATGGTTACTTTGCTTAGCCGTGTGTTAATATTGGCGTTTATGGGAACAGTAACATATTACAATGTTCGCGATTAAAATGTTGCTGCTGGTATTTCAAGTTAAAGAAAAGTTTTATACACCCGAACACCTGATTCCCGGAGCTCACAGTGTTTAAATATAGGGAAAGTCTGCCCTTTTAAACCTAGTAAGGTGCTGGATGTGGGTTTAGTAAAACATTTCTTAAATATGTACATGTTTTAATATCTTTAACATTTAAACACCTCTTAACAGATTATTTTAAGAACGAGAAGGCTAACGGGCTGTTCCAAAGGATTCATGTTTTACTGAGAAGTATTATTGGGAAATAAATATCATTCTTTCAATATATATCTTTAATTTTTGTTAATTTGTTTTCTCGTTCCCCAATAACAACATATGGATGGTAAATATGTAATGTTAGTAGAATGCCAAGCTAACAATTTTGGGGATCTTTTACATCGAATAATAATGTTTTCTGGCACAATTTAAAAATGTTAGCATGAACAGATCATTTAGTTTTTGTGATCAGCTTGTATCATATACAGATTTGCCTGACACAAATTAATGAATTTTAAAATCGACGATTTCCTTAATTTTAAGCACATTAAAGCAGCATGAATCTTCAACCTGTGCCATGCAAGTGTTGTAAAATGAGCAGATGCACAAAGAATAACACTATCAAAATTACACACCGGGCCAGATTTACCGAGAATAATTCCTCAAAGTCTTCTAAATATAGTACTTAAGATATAGATGGAAATGGATGTTAGTTACTAATCCAAATCAATAAATTGTCATTGGCTGAACTGTATTTATTTTGGTCTTGTGTCTGATCTAAGAATGTGTCTCTCTGTAGGGCTCGGGCTATCGGATATCGTCAAGGAAACAGCGAAGCAGTAGGGGGCTTCTTTTCACAAATCGGACAACTCTACATGGTGCATCACCTATGGGGTATATACAGAAACTCACTGTACTTGTGAATGGCATACTTGTGGGAAAACATTCTACTATGGGCTATTTTTTATTTAATGCCATGCAGTCTTTTAAAACAGTTTGGTTGCTTGTATTTGTGGAGGATTTCTGTACAGTATTTCATCGTCTTGTTTTCGTGGTTTTCTTACTGAAGCGTACAAAGACCTGCAGTCACGGGAGGATACCAGGAATGCAGCCTGGCAACAGGAGGGCTGGGATGAGTGTGTGTATTACACAGGTAAGGGCAATGATATCAGTTACTTACTACACCCCAGCCTCCTTTCATAACCAGTTATAAGCAACAACAACCAAGATTATACTCGGGATCTTCTATTGCACATAAAAAGTGTTGTACGTTCTATGCGTGGGGATGACATCAGGGTAAGGTGCAATTGAATTTTGACAAGCCCCCTAATGATCATTGGTTGATTGATTACTCCATACAGGGTTTAGAATTGCAAATATAGAATTGCGTTTGTTATAAAATGGATAACATGTTTATTAATATATTTATGTATTTTTATTTAGTTCCTCTTATCCAACATATGGAATCCAGGATAATGATTCCTATGAAGAGTTCTCCACTCCAGTAGATGGCTCAAGAAATCCCTGCAAGAAACCGATGAAGTGATGTGTGCTTTCGATGGCATCTGAATTCAAACGGCCGTGATCATCGGGAGATATTTTAACAAACTAACTGTCACCCCCCCCCCCCCCCCCCCCCCCCCCCCCCATTTAAAAAAAAAAAACATGAACAAAAACACAGCACATCTGTAACTTTAAAACACGTTAGAATGGAACTCCTCCACACTCCATATTAGACATACACAGAGCATATCTTCAGACTGAATTTGTGGCAAAAGTATATAAAACACAACATTCCAGTTTAGAAGAATACTTTGGTTTCTATTAATCATCCAACCTTTTTAATCTGCCCTTCCTTTTCCCATGAACCCATACATGTCTACAGGGTCGTTAAGATAAGCTCCCTTGTGAAAGGCTGGCATACTGTATCTTCGTACGGTTAATAATACTTTTAAGTGGGTCAGGAGCTATCAACCATGACAAATAACTCATCGTTATTTGGTCAGACGGTTAACATATATAATGTTTCAGGTATCTCTACCACAAACTACTTCAGTTGAAAATAAATATATTAATGTTAAGTTAATCATTCATGCCTTAGCTGAGATTTAGCACTGAGAGCTATTGGTAGTGGTATTTATTGGAAAACGTGTGACATTTTACTGCATTCTCTGAAGATTTAATGCATGTCCAGTTCTTGTATAAGACAGGCTTATGACATTGTATGATTTTATCAGATTATCGTTTTTCGTAATGAAGGTGTACAGTTTTTAAGAGTTTATAGTTTAACTCCCTGTGTTGAAATCAAGTTTTTAATTGAAACTGTTCATTTATGTTTCTCTGTAATATGTCTATGATCAAGACACAATACTGTATAATTTACAGAACATAATAAAGTTTATTTGCAGTGGTTGGGTAGGCCTTTTGTGCAAAGTGTCTTGGGTTCTGTACAGTGGTCCACAGCGAGAAACACCCTGAATATGATGCGTCATTTTTTTTGCAATAAGTGAAAAATAAAGTGTTCATTGTGTACTCTCTGTTTCTGTAATGCATGGGAGACAGTAAAGGCAACAACATTTCTTTCAACTGCTCAGCTTCAGGTGACAAACGTCTTCCAGCCCCATTGTGCTCTGTTTGACATTCATTAGATGCAGGGTACTGATTGCAATGGCAAATACAGTAGCTGGACTTCCAGCAATCTCTGCCTTTCTCTGATTAGAGTCCTGACTGTGTTTTCTGATGATTACAAAATCGTTTTGCCCTAATGTAAACCTGGAAATATGTGATGAGAGCTTTGGAAATGCGTCAGTGTTAGATGTAGTTGGTTTTGGGCCAAAGCTTTCTCTTGCTTTTCAGTACAACATGTTGTTGTCCTTTGTTGATAAAAGTAGTGTGAAAAAGTTTGCTCTGAATATTAAAGGGTTTTTTTTGGAAGTCTGGTCTTCTCAGACACATTGTATGTAAAGTTCCTTCTTAATACTGCAATTTAATTTGATTACACCCCAACAGAATGTGTGACTGAAGGCAAAAAATGTAATTCGTTGGCATGGCTTCAGTTTTTTTTTTTTTTTTCTGCATTCCTGTTGTTTGTTTCAACAAGTTTAAATTGATTTAGGGTTAGGGCTGAAGATGTTTGAAGCTGAGCAGTTGAAAGAAATGTTGTTACCGTTACAGAAACAAGTAATATCCAGGGGATTAAGTTAACTATCTAAGGGTGTGTAAAATTGGAACAGGCAAACTTTTGCTTGTTCATACTTCTAAAGTAAAATGCAAGATTAAATAAACCAGAACCGTCATTTACAACATTGCTAATTCTAAGGTAAAAAATATAAATCAGAATCAGAACCTGAACCTGAAAATTCTATAGAGACTACCGTTGCAAACAAAAAAAAAGTGACACAATTTAGTAAAAACAATTAATAGTAACTTTAATTGCAGTAGTGCTGTTTGTTTCTGTACCAAAATACTTTAGTGTTTACAGTCGTTAACTTTTTTCATACAAGTACGTTAATGTCAGTTTATACAGTAAGAGTGTGGTACCCAAGATCACACTTATATTAGATCAAGGGTTCTAAATCCACATCCCCAGGATGTATTTAAAAACACAGGCTTATATTTCAGTTTTTTCTATATGATACTGAGGACAAAGGAGTTGGCTTTTGGGTCATTCCAGCTCATGCGGAAGCAATTCTAGGGAGGTGTTTACTCTAGTTGTGGTTGATGATACAAAAACCACATGTGGTGGAGAAAAGGGTCTCGGGGGGGTAGGAACTGTGCAACTCCTGTCCTTCATGGTGACAGATCTGTATGGGGCAGCTTGTTATAGCCAGTGCTTTTAGATTTTCACAAATCCACAAGCACTCAAAAACAGAGACTAACAGAGAATACGATACTTCACGACAATACAGCAATTTATGCAAGTGACCAAGTCATTTTGTCCAATAAGCAGCCTTTTTCTTCAATGCCATTGCAAAAAGGACGGTCCCTGAAATGGACACTACAACTGCAAAGTCATTCTCAACCTCTAAATGCGTACATTGTTAAATGATGCCGGTTCTAAAAGCTATTTAAAACAATAAGTTATTTTTTTTAGTTCTGGTTGATCTACAACATTTTAAAAAGGTTTCTCTGTTCTTCAGTGCTTAAATCTTTTCCAGTTCTTGTAGGAGCTCGTGAAAGCTTGAGACGTACCACTTGCAGTTTTCTTTTACTTGCAGCCTCGTAACATTCCCACCAAATCCAATGAAAGCATTCTGGAACAAGATTGAAATACAACGTTAAATAGAATTATTGGACTTGCAAACATTTGCAAAAATGGAATTCTCTCTTAGTATACATACAGCAGGAGGGCAGGCTTCCATGTCTGTAGCACCGTCTCCAATCATCACCACCTTTTTTAAGCCATACTTCTCCTTTAGCAGGCTGATCACCTTCCCTTTCCCACCAGATTCTGCTGTAAGCTGCGTCTCATCAAACCCAGCATACTCTCCTGGGAGACGGAAGGGAAGAGTCATTTCTCAAAGTGCTCAGGGATGGAAATAAGACTTCTATTGCATAGCAGTTTCATCCATTTCAGGTTTTAATGCATGCTTGATTAGTCCCAGTGTATAGGTAACAAGCACAGGTGTGTCTCATTAAACTCCTTGTAAAACCAGGACTGCATTAAACTGCTATGCAATGGGAGTCATATTTCCATCTCTGGTGCTGGGGATCACTTTAGGACATTAGGATCTCTATCAGCAACAGAGTATTTATCTTTTGTATATAAAAACAATGGATTCATTGAGAAGGACTGGAACTACTTACTCATTGAATTTACTAAGTTAGGAGGGGTTATGCTATGCATATTAATAAACCGCATGATAATTTTAAAGCTTCAGCATGGTTAAATATACTACATCTGTGATCAAAAGGAACTCTAGATTGGGTGAAGATTTAGTAGCATGCACCTGATTCAATTCCCTTGCCTGCTAAACTGCACTAACGAACTTACCATTGAAGTAAAACTTCAATCTGTTTGCAAAGACATGGCTCAGGGGGATATTGAGCTGTGTGGCAACATGCTCCACAATACTGCGAAACCCCCCGGAGATCAGAAATATCTGCACATTGTGCTGCTGGAGACGCTCCACAAGCTCCCTATAGGAGAAAAACACAGGGAGCTCAGATCTGCTTTATTGATGAGCGTTTTATATATTAACATAAGGCATATAAACCTGAACCATCCTTTAAAGAAATCCCCTTCTCTGTTGCATTCTGGGCTATAACAGAGCTTGAAGATATCAGGTATATAAGTTCTTACTGCAACAGCTCACTCCTGTACAAACAGTTTCTCAGACTACCTTGGTTTCACACATGGCACATGAATTCCACATCTATTAAGTGTTTAGACAAACCAGGGCCTCCAATAAGGATCTTAATTTTACCCCATTCACTTGTACTGCTACCACACTAGAACCCTTTTTTCATAAAAGTTAGCAATGTGCTCAACAGCATTTTATATTTTCTTATATATTTTTTTTTAAAGAACAAGCTGCTATAAAGTCCCCTGCCGTTTCTAAGAAGTGAGAAAGGTGCTACAACATTTTGCTCCAACTTTTCTGGCAGAAAAAGACCTGGTTACTTACTGTATGCCTTCTGTTAACTGAGGAGGGTGGTCCGTGATTAACTTGTTCACTTGTTCTCGAGACGGTCTTATTATTGCAAGGCGCTTCGTTAAAGCTGTTTTAAAAGTCATAGTGCCACCCATAGCTTTGCGAGTCCTGAAATGCAAATAATTACAGACAACTCACTCTCATTAACAATAAGCTTCATTCAACGCTGTCTCTTCTGAACCTTGCAGTAATACTATGATGCTGGTACAGCCTGCTGAAGAATGAGGAAATAAAAAGCACCATCTAGAAGTTTTAGTCACCAATAAACTATTGCTACCGTAAGAGTTTTAGGAAGATGCCAAGTTTAATGTCTTGCAGATTTGAACATTGTGTCAGGAGTTATAGGTAATAAACCATGGTACAAGTGACTACTTATTTTCTGTTTATTCATAACCTGTACAATCAACCCCTCAAACTAAGAAATCAAGATGCAGTTGAAGTGGTCTCTCAGAGCCTTGGGTAGCCTCGCTAATTTATTCAGTGCTTGATGCCATTAGACTGCTCAGCATTAAAGTTCAGCTAATCTTCTCCAGACAGTCGGATTCTGTAAAAACAAAAAGCGCACTTACAGAATTTACACAATGCCCAGGTTGTATCAGAAAAGAAGTTGGTGTGCTTACATCTCTGTCACTGCGTCCCCAACTCCACAGAACTTAGCCAGTTCATCAATCCCTTCCTCTTTGATGACCGTGCTATCCACATCGAAACACACTGCATCAGCGGCACGGAATGTTGCCTTTGTCTCTAGGAGTGTCGTCATGGCGTTACAGGTAATTCTGCAATCACAAGAGCAAAAAGGGTCACAACAACCTTTGCATGAAACCAGCTTAGCTACGAATCACTCATTGAATCTGCAAAAAGCTCTTTACTGCTACTGAACTGTTGACAGACTTTTTTCCAGCTGTTGGGAAGTTTTCTTTCAGAAGCTTGTTTGCAGAGGTTGATGCTTGAGCATCAGGATAACAAAAAGGGGCTGAAGTAAGTTGATGGGCACAATAGCACAACAATCAAGTAGATGCAACGTGGTAGCATGCACCAGCAACCATCAACCACCGTACACATCCTTACTGCTGTACAAATCGAGTCAGCGCAAACAGTCTTCCTGGTCATGTAACTGTGCACGGCTTTTATTTCCAGAGTTGAGACATTTCTCAGAATGAGAAGGTTTTAGTTACAGTATCTTTGTCAATGAAGAGGTTTTGCATTTACGGTTTCGTTTTTGATTTGATCGCCGATTCACAGAGCCCGCTGTACACAGGCTGCTCATCGTGACTGGTGGGACTACCTCATTAAAAGTCATTCGTTTCCAATTTGCTGCTTTAACGAATCCAAATCGTACGATCAACAGGCATCCATTGTTTCCAAAAAAAAAAAAAGAAAGAAAGATAATAAAACCTGCGACACAGGAATGTTACAAAACACCGGTCTCCCTCTCACTCATAACTGAAGTGTGTGTGTGTATATATATATATATATATATATATATATATATATATATATATATATATATATATATATATAGATATATAATGCAGCATACCATTTTGCGTAAGACAAAATTAAATCTCGATGACCTAAAAAACCTGCAGACCTGCTTTATCTGTACTTGCTATAATAAATGAGCATACACTTTGTAATCTGAATTTTCTTTTTCCTTATCCAACTAATCTGCAGTACTAGTTAAATCACGGGTACTGTTCTGGTCAGATCAAGTATTTATATGATTCACAGTCAAAGGAAAGGTTATGACATTTTTTTTTAACTGGTCAGCTTCACAATAAAGTTGGTTTGAAAAGTCTAGGTGATATGGTTGTGAATATCAAATGGATATTAAACTTCAAACCAACTTTACCACGGTACCAAATTAAAGTTCTCTCACCGGCAAATTCAGCAAGCAGGACTAGGCAAAGTCTCCTTGGGTTCTCAGATCTCTCAAGCACAAGACATGTGATGAACCGTGAGGCTGGTTATACATACAAGAAGATTGCATCATCCTTCAGAACTGCTTCTATTGAAGCATTTTTTATATTGACAATCCCCAAAGCCACACCTACCAACACCAAGCAACAACATATATATTATATATATATATATATATATATATATATATATATATATATATATATATATATATATATATATATATATATATATATATATATATATAATTCTCACTAAATAATTTACCATTTGTTTGGAACTTTTATTTAAAAAACACGGTGCCTAACAACATATTCACGAACACCAGTGTTTGGCAGCTTGTAAATAAAGTTTCTTGCAGCTGACTTACCTTGTTTGATTGCAAAATGTACTCGTTGTTAGGTCCGCAAACTTCTTTACGTTTCCTCTGAACGGATTTTTCAAAAATATTATATACTGTCATTAAGTATAATAAGGCCTTTTGTCCGTTTCTTGCAAGTTATATTGTTCATTCAAATGCAAAACGGATCTGTCCGTGTGCCGGTCTGCAGAATAACGATAAAAGGGAAGGACATGTTCAATACTGTAATGTCAGTACGCACCTTTGCTGCCTGACATTTGACGACAAAGTCAGCTGAGCAAATCTGTTTTTAGGACCGCCCCTTTTTCAATCCTTGTGTTAACCGTTCTGCGCTCTCATTTCCCTGCTGTGTAGTTAGTCTGGACACATTGGGGTTATCCTTTTTAAAAGTTTCGTGATAGTCGATATATTCTGTCCCCGAGTATAAATCGCCACATTCATGGATTCTGTACATCATGATAAACTGCAATAGAAAAATCGATCAAAAGACCATAGCCTTGATTTCTACTAATCTTATTTAATAAGTTAGTACAGAGTTGATCACCAAATGGTCTGTTAACTTACTGGATAGTCTGTAATTGCTAAATATATTGGTTGCACCCGTGCCACACACATCTGTGTGGGTTGTTATGTTAGAGGGGCAGTAATAATCAACAACATTATACAATTGGCTTTGAAAAACAACAGATGTAGGAAGAGCACTGATGCGCTTTCATTCTTAGAAAATTAACTGTATACGTTGCATGTAACTGGAGAATTTTTACTTAATTACTGTTTTAAGATTTGAACTGAAGTTTCCACGGTCTTACCACGACTGGTTTTGCTTAAATTCAATACCGCTGCAACTCCAGCAAATTCATTTTTGTTGTCAGACTCCAACTAGCGCCGCCTCCATGGCGACTGAAGCCCAGCTCTGACGACTGACGCTGTGTAACACGCTGACGGTAAGTGACTTCTGCGTAACCAATCACACACCGCACAGGAATGCTCCAGGGGGGGGTGGCCACCAATCGTTGCAGAGTGAGGAGGGGCTGGTGGGTAAGCACGTCAGAGTGTTCTAGAAGCCGGCAACGCGAGCGATATTCCGCGGGCCGCTGATTCATTCCGCCTTCTTTGCTCCGATTTGTTTTCTCGGCCGGCTGAACTCCTGTCGACATGTCCGCTATAAAAGCCCTCAACCCGAAAGCAGAGGTGGCCCGGGCCCAGGCAGCCCTCGCTGTTAATATCAGCGCAGCCCGGGGGCTCCAGGACGTGCTAAAAAGCAACCTCGGACCCAAAGGAACCATGAAAATGTGAGTGGCGTGTGTTCTTTGTAAGAAGTGCTTTGTTAAAATAACGGATTTCTTGAACACTAAGATGTGAATGAAAGCACTTTTTTTTAAAAGCACGACATGTCAATGGTGTAACTGCTGATTAATCATTATTTTTTTTCTCACATCTTTGTGTTCTGTGTGCATGTTTGTAAATAAAAAGCACAAACGGTAGCTTAGAGGCCTACACCAAGCAGAAAACGTAACTGTTGTGTTGTTTACGAATTTGGCGTAAGGGAGAAGGTAACGACAGTTTTTTTTTTTTTTTTTGCGACGATTTAAAATCCCAAAATGCAAACTTCTTCATGTGAACTTTGTTATAAATGAACACAAGACTCGTGTATACTAGCCAGTGAACTGTTTTGTGCTTTTTCGTTGGAGCTGTGTTGCGAAAACAGCGTAAGTGTGAAGAGAATGCAGGATGTGTAGCGGGAGTCGAGGCGCGGCCGAGTGGGGGTGGGGAAATAGCAGAACACGTGGGGTTTAACAGATTTCACCATTTACCGTTTTGAACTCAAATATTTAGATATGCAATAAATACTAATATGATTGCGGTGGTATTCGTTGATCATTTGATAGCTGGGTACTAAAGCAGACGGTAGTCTGCTGCTTAACGTTTAATAGATGTTTGTATGATGTGTCAACAGGCTTGTTTCTGGTGCGGGAGACATAAAGCTCACCAAAGATGGTAATGTGCTGCTGCACGAAATGGTAAGTAATAATCTACACGATTGCCAAATGCTTTTTTGTTGTTGCTTTCTCGTTCTAAAACGCTGTGATCATGATTAGGACATACCGTTGCGTCGCTTATTCTGTCTGTTATGATGCTATACGGAGTTAAGGATTTGAAAGATATCTTTGTGTCATGCTTATATTACACAGGGAAACAGATTCGTTAAACTGGTTAAAAAAACTGATCAGGGTTTAGTTGTGGTTTTATGAACTAAGTGGTTAATAAATGTATCTAGATAAGAAAACAAACTATCTATATATATATATATATATATATATATATATAATATATATATATATAATTATTGACAAATGCACAGTAAACACCCCAACGTGCTGTGTAGCACTCTTGGTCATTAAACTGTGCCAAAGTGAAATCTGGGCTGTACCTCTGCATTGGAAGAACTTTTATTACTTGTACATGTATTCAGCGGCCCTGTACAGTTCAGTATATGGCAATACAAATTAGTTATGCATGCAATCTAGTTTCATTGTTAAATGCAACAAATACTAACAATTTGGATCAACTGTGTGTCTGTTTTCTACCTATTCTGTAGAAGCATGAATAGTGTAATTTGAGTAGATATTCTGGTAGTCCCATCGTTTTATGATCCTTTGACGCTGGATTCTTTTATGAAACTATAAATGCATCCTAATTTCCTTATGATGTAATGCATCTTATGTTTTTACACAGCAAATTCAACACCCTACAGCCTCATTGATAGCCAAGGTTGCTACAGCACAGGATGACATCACAGGAGATGGCACCACTTCCAATGTTCTCATTATTGGAGAGTTGCTGAAGCAAGCCGATCTCTATGTATCTGAGGTAAGCAGCAGAGACACTGTTGTTTTTACAGTAAGATTTTTTTCAAATGTAATTTTGAGCTGCATAGATTAGTATACTAATGTGTTCTGTTTCTTCAGGGACTTCATCCACGAATAATTGCTGAGGGGTTTGAAGCTGCAAAAGAGAAAGCACTTCAGGTTCTGGAACAAGTGAAGGTGACTAAAGAGATGGACAGAGAGACCCTGATCAATGTTGCCAGGACTTCTCTTCGCACCAAAGTTCATGTTGAGCTTGCAGATCTCTTGACAGAGGTGAGCCTCTTGATTTTTCTCATTTTAAATTTGTGTGTGTGAGATTTGCAGTTCTCTTGATCATTAAACAGTTCTACAGTAAAAACGTGGGCTGTACCACTGCAATGGCAGAACAGTTTAGTTTTTTTCCTTCATGTATTGTGACCCAGTACAGTTGAATAGTGAGGAATTTAAATTGGGTCATTTTATAAAAGCTGTGTGTATTGTAACCTTTTCAGCTGGTAATTTGAAATGAGTTCCATGTAAAAGTACAAAAATAAATCTTCAGTGTTTTGTCCACGTGTCAACTTTTTTTTTTTTTTTGCAGGCTGTCGTAGATGCTGTTCTTTCTATCCGACAACCAAATGAGCCCATTGATCTCTTTATGGTTGAGATTATGGAGATGAAACACAAAACAGATAGTGACACAGTGTAAGTGTTCCTGGAAAGCTATTCCAAGTATCATTTGTATCAAAGACCAAGTTTTATGCATGGAAGAATTCTGTATTACCTTTATCAGTAGTATATGCAGTCAGACACCATGCTACAGTATATTTCACTCTTAAACAGTGTGATCAGCAGTTCGTTTGCTGTCTACAAAGAAAGACTGAATACAAGATCTTAGATCACCACCTTCACAGTTTGATTATGATTTTCAATTGATATGTTCCTGCATTGAGTGAAAGAATTTACTGACTCCTGACTGGTTTTAATTTTTGTAGTCTGATCAGAGGGTTGGTTTTGGACCATGGTGCTCGACATCCTGACATGAAAAAGAGAGTTGAGGATGCTTATATTCTTACCTGCAATGTTTCCTTGGAATACGAAAAGACGTAAGTGGATCTGAATTTTCAACTTTTCTTATTTCCAGCATGGAATATTTGTGCTTCTGGTTATGTTCAGTTAAACACCACAGATATTTCTAAAAAGTGGTGTCTAATGTGGAATTACGTTTATTTTAAAACCTTGCGTTTGTTTGTATGCATTTGATTTATTTGCACAGTGAACACCCCAGCGTGCCATGTAGCACTCCTGGTCATCTTAATCTGTGCCAAAGTAAAATCTGGTCTGTACCTCTGCATTGAAAGAACTTTCTTTTCTTCTAAATGTATTCAACGGCCCAGTACATGTAGTGCTAATGCTTTTGTTCATATCCTGCAATACACAACTCCTCTTTTTTTTTTTTTTTTTTTTTTTTTTTTTTAACAATGTATTGATTCACAGAGTAGTTAAACCCTTCTGTTTCTGCGTCCACTTATGGCCATATATATATTGGTGTATAACTGCAACAGTTTGTTGCAATGTTAACAGTCGCAGGCATCTTGATCCTGATCGTATTACTAAAACTGCTCCAATGGTTAACTTCTTGCAACAGATAAAAAAAAATTAATAGGTCAGTTGCAATATGACTTTCTGACAAACAATTTGTAAATATGAAATATGTGCATATATATATGGGCTATTGGTGCTGTAGAATAATGCAGTATGCGGTGCCATACACTACAAGTGTTATTGCATATCTTGATCTATCAATTAAAGATTACCTATTTGTGTCTTATTGTGTGTGTGTGTTTTATTTATTTTCTCCAGGGAAGTAACCTCAGGTTTTTTCTACAAGAGTGCTGATGAGAGGGAGAAGTTGGTTAAAGCAGAAAGAAAGTTCATTGAAGAGCGAGTCAAAAAAATTATTGAATTGAAGAAGGCGGTCTGTGGAGACTCAAAAGGATTTGTTGTGATTAATCAGAAGGTGACATTTTGTTTTTGTGAAATTTTTTATAGAATCCAAGCATTCCACATACCTGAGTTAGGGTTTGTATGTTTAAAGATGCAGAGAACACTGCCCATTTTGCATAGATTTTGTTTTGAGAACAGATTCTTCTAGCATGTGGCTTGAACTTATTTTTTTTCTCATTTAATTTTGCAGGGCATTGATCCCTTTTCACTGGATTCACTTGCAAAAGAAGGAATTGTGGCACTTCGCAGAGCAAAGAGAAGAAATATGGAAAGGTACATCACTAGATATTTCCTTATGAAAATTGTGCTTTATTAATAATTCTAAACCCTGGCGACGACTTAATTAAAACAGTCTGCTTCATTTTAGCCTTTAATCTTTTTTTCTCTCCTCCTTTCAGACTTTCACTTGCTTGTGGGGGTATTGCTATGAATTCTGTGGATGACCTCACACCAGAATGCTTGGGACATGCTGGTCTTGTGTTTGAACACACACTTGTGAGTAATTTTATTTGTGTGTTTTAACATAGGTTTAGAAACTGTAGATCTTGTATTTTGCTGTACATAAACATCATTTTAAATAAATGTGCATGGAAGAATTCTGCATTGGCTTTTGACGTAGCCAAAGCAGTCAGACACCATGCGACAGTGAGCTTCACTCTTGCTTCTGAACATGTAGTGTCATAATATTCTTGATATCTGCATACATAGAGTGAATACAGTACTAACTGCTACAAATTAACTGTATAGCTGTAATGCTAGTTACATGTAAACCGTTAATTTTTAGATCTGTTTGCTTTCCACAGGGGGAGGAGAAGTTTACGTTCATTGAACAATGCAGCAACCCACGCTCTGTGACACTTTTGGTTAAGGGTCCAAACAAGCACACTTTGACACAGATCAAAGATGCTGTGAGAGATGGTCTTCGGGCAGTGAAAAATGCAATTGAAGATGGTGTGTACAGTGTTATGTTTGCATGAATGAGTTTATATTGGGCTAGTTCAGGTGTGACGCTTAACAATTTGTTCTTTTCTTTTAGGCAGTGTAGTGTCTGGAGGAGGTGCTTTTGAAGTTGCAGTAGCTGATGCATTAATTAAGCACAAACCTAATGTCAAAGGAAGGGCCCAACTTGGAGTACAGGCATTTGCAGATGCTCTGCTTATTATTCCAAAGGTAGGTGTCTGGTTCTTGCTGTGTAATATTTTTAAATGGTTATACTGTCTTTGTGATATTATAGGGTTTACTGCCTTTTAATTCTCCTCCCATCCCAGGTCCTTGCCCAGAACTCTGGTTATGATCCTCAAGAAACCTTGGTGAAACTTCAGACAGAATATAAAGAGTCTGGACAACTTGTTGGTGTGAACTTGAGCACTGGTGAGTTGCGGTACTTTGTATTGTTGAATCCATTTTTTATTTTTTTTTACCTATTGTAAATACTTGGCCATTTTTAAATCTGAACAAATCAATTTCTGTAACAATGTTTACATATTCCTACATTTTGGAACTCATTAGAAAGGCATGTGTTAAGACTTCTAGCTTATATGTATATTTTAATTGTCTCATTTGTTTTGTATTTGTGACATGCACTTTGACTATTTTCATAGGTGAGCCAATGGTTGCAGCAGAAGTCGGTGTTTGGGACAACTACGGTGTTAAGAAGCAGCTTCTACATTCATGGTAAGTGACTTCTTCTCTGTGCAGTGCAATTTATGATACTTGATTTAACGCTTTGTTTTGGCAAACTTGACATGCAAGATATGTTTTGTAGCAGGCTGTAGTGCATTTTATCCTTACTTGGTCATTGTATTGATAATTTGAATGCTGACATATTGAAATACAAGTCCCTATCTGCACAGTAGAATGTCATGTTTGTAACTTTTAAAAATCTCACAGCTAATTCTGTTTTAATGTTCTTTCTGCAGCACGGTTATTGCTAGCAACATTCTTCTGGTGGATGAGATCATGAGAGCTGGAATGTCTTCCCTTAAAGGCTAAAATCGAAGAAAAGCGAAGGACAGTCATTGGTGGTCAAAAATGCCACTTCCAGCAAGCACTTTGACATCTTCAACACAAAGCTAATGTTCGCAGAGATTTACAATGCTGTAGTGACATGCAAGGCATACATCATTAAATGTTTAAGAAGCCATTTGTCCCTGTTTTAATACATTGATTCTTTGCTCCAGAATTAAACAAGTTATTTATTTGAATTTGTTAATGGCACTGAACTGTACAGGGCAGCGTCCCACTAACTGTGCCCAATAAAGTTTTTGTTCGGCTCTGAAAATTGATTTCTAGAATATTTTGTTGTGTTTGTATTTTTCTATTTGACAAAGAATGATATCCTTTTATTCTAAGTTTACATGAGTGTAAACATGTTTATTATACATTAATGTTAGATTATAAATGCAAGTATGTGTGTTATTCCTGCTCTAGAAAGCCAAACTACACTTTTATAATCTGTGCCTATGATACTTGACGTGCTGTTTTAGTGGAACATACTGTGTGCCACTCGGTGAACTGGCTGTAAAGATTCTGCACATGAACGTTCTATTTGTCATGACCTCATAAAAACTGCTTTCTTGATACAGTGAACAGTTCATGGATGTAAATATCAAAGGTGAATAATGGGGACAAAGCTACATAGAATGGCAATAGTTTCCAGATTTGTAGTATTCTGCAAAAGTTTATCAATGATAGGTTTACTGGAGTAGATGTTACCTTTTCAATAAGGTAGACAGTGCAGTGGGGATATTGATGCCAGTAACCAAAATGGGCTAAGGGATTTAATTAAAATGTAATCAATTATTGATCAATTGAAATACGCAGAGCTCCACTGAAGTGTGAATTGGTGTTTATTATATATGATCTGCCACATCACTTTGCAGCATACTCGCACGATTACTTTCAAATTGAGATTTAAGATCCTTTGTTCCTCTGTGAAAAAACAAACTTATTTTGTCACTTTATGAAGTAAATCTTGGTGTGATCAAATGATAACTTTAAATGCAATTCTATTTAAAAACAACCCTGGTCAAGTTCATGTATTTAAATATATATAAATATAAAAAATAAATAAAAGGGTTCACTTATCAGCATCTCGGTAATTGGGTCTCTAACATTACCAGTAATTGTAGAGGTATTACAGTTTTTCTTTATTTAATTTTAAGTCTTACCAATTAAATGGAATTATTAGTTGAAATTGGCAGCGGTCATAAAGAAGTTGAATAGTGAAGTGTACGCATAGTTTAAAATAAATTGTTTATATTAAGAAATTACATTATTTTATTGATCTTATACCAGATAAACTCATACAGTAACTAAGAATCAATAACAATATATCAGATTATATATATATATATATATATATATATATATATATATATATATACGAGTTTTTTGTCCAGCGCTGCAAACCCCATCACGTGATACAAGTCATGACGCTAACACTGCTGTGCACCCGGAACTTGTTTTCATGAACAAAATACAGCTTCCTTTGAAACAGAATTTAAAAAAATTGACACGTTATCCAGTTTTCAGTTTAGCATGATCATTTTGAAGAAAGTGTTGTTTTGCGTGAGATAGAAGATACAAAAATAAACTTTCAGAAACGTGTATGCTTTTCTTCCACAATGAAACCCCACTCTTCGTTTTTACTACAACGAGCGATCGTACTATTGTCATTCATTGTCATGCAAGTCTGCAGGACTTCAGGTTCCACAGGTTTGTCGTTTTATATTTAATTAAATGTTTTATGCCATATTCCTTTTTTAATGCGTGCAATATATACAAACACAGTGATATATTTAAATAGAAATGTAGTGTAGTTACCATAGCATCAAGCCTATAGTTTTCAAACACACTTTCCCCTGACAATGTTAAGCATACCGAAACACACACACACACACACACACACACACATGTATATATAGCGTAGTTCTGGTACGGTTTGTAACATGTCTATTTGCAAAGTTAAATATTCGCGTTTTTAATCAGTTATTTAATGTTAAGGAATAGCAGTTTTATTATATGAGAGCGCTGTATTTTAAGTTGCACGTTGTATGAAAACAATTTCTAGCCCGAATCGATGTTTTGTCTTGTAAATAACTATGTTTATACAGATGGTGGCACGATGGTGCATGTACCTGGAGGAGAGTTTCAAATGGGCACTAATGCAGCCGATTCGAGGGACGGAGAATCTCCTGTCAGGATGGTTACAGTCAGATCGTTTTCTATTGACAAGTATCCAGTTACTAATTCAGATTTCAGGTCGGTACACTGCCCGTGCACACGGGACTGCGCCTGCACGATTCCCATGCTTCTCATGTTAATTTGTACTTTCCTTTCGCTGAAACACAAACCATTTCATATTTAAAGTGTTACATATACAATGGAAGTTGTTACATTGTAGCATTGAATAGATGTTGTCTATGCTTTAGTGATGCAGCCATGGCAACAGTAGTAATTCATAGTAGTATCTTATAACTGCCTTTTTAATTTTGTTCACAAGCATTATAAGCCAAGTATTAACTACCACATTTAGTTTGAAACAAAATGAGCTATATTCATAATTCATCTTCCAAGAATGTTTTTGTTTTTAACAGCAGTCTATAAAAGGTTCATGAACATCAAACTTATCCACCCCCCCCCCCCCCAACCAGATTTTAAACACAAAAACAAAACATTATTTTAGAACATGAGGCACGACCATTCCATTCACAACGTGATATTGACGCAGAAATTGGGACATTACGATTAAATCGGTATCCTGTTTGTAATTCCATGCTCATGCAGGGTTAACAGGAATATTTCACATTCGTAGTAAACTGATCCACGATTTCACTTTCCAGGGAGTTTGTTATGGCACAGAAGTACAAGACTGAAGCAGAAGCATTCGGATGGAGTTTTGTTTTCCAGGATTTTGTTTCCGACGAATTGAAAAGCAAAGTGACCCAGCGCATTGAGGTTCGTATGTTACGGGTTCGTGTTTAAAATGCAGTCCTAGCTTTGTACGAGGTTGTTTTAATTTACAGTTTAATATTTATCCTTCTTCAAAGTTGTGCTGTTTATATACATCAATGATTTTTTTTTTTCATATGTTTTAGTCAGCTCCCTGGTGGCTGCCTATTGAAAAGGTGTTTTGGAGACAGGTATGTTTTTTCTTTAAAATGTAAATCAGATACATGTAAATAAACTGCTGGCGCATTTGCAAATCTTTAGACAGGTTTACCGCTGTAATTTCCCCCATGTTAATCCTGTTCTCTGTGCTTTACCATGCTTTCAGTATTTCACAATGCGTGTACTATGTAGGCCTTCACTGTAGTTGCTAAACTTTAAATAGACTATTGCACACAAAATGTAGTGTACTTATATCAATATAACAGGTTGATGTCCTTCACAATTTGCAGCCTACAGGTCCCAGTTCAGGTATAAAGGACAGGCTGGATTACCCAGTGGTGCAGGTGAGCTGGAGCGATGCCTAGGCCTTCTGTAAGTGGAAAGGGAAGAGGCTTCCTAGCGAGGAAGAGTGGGAATTTGCTGCCAGAGGTGGGCTGGAAGGTACAGTTGATCTTTGTTCAGCTACATACAAAATATCTGTACCTCTCAAGACTGTAAATAACACCCTAGACGTGTCGGTACCATGGAAACGTAGGTTACCATTAAACCTACACCCACAGCATCTCATAACCAGCGCCCATGCATAGTTTCATCAAAATCAGGTGGTCTCCAAGATACAGCATTCAGTCATTAAGTCACTATTGTCAAAAACGTAGGCCACTCTAAGTTGAGTTTATAGTTTTTTGTTGAATAGCGTTTTTTATTTTTTATAAATGTCCTTGTGTGTGAGTAAGTAGTATCTGTGTTCTCTTTGCCAGGCAGGACATTCCCATGGGGGAACAAGTTTCAAACAAACCGGAGCAACCTGTGGCAGGTCTGCATTGCTTGAAGTTGATACCGTATTTGATTTTTATTAGAATGTTTAACATGCATGCTGTACACTTGAAATGTTATTTGTCACATTTTGCATTCAATTTTTGCTGTCCGGCAGGGTAAATTCCCAGACGAGGACTCTGCAGAAGATGGGTATCACGGCGTTTCTCCTGTCAAGGCGTTCCCTCCTCAGAATAACTATGGTAGGTGGGATTTTGCTGGGTTCTCCAGGGTTATACAAGTGTGTCAAAGCCGTTTGTTTTGTGCAGAGTGTGACCTGGTATGCAAGGCTGTTATCAATGCCTTTTACGCAGTATGCAGTTGTGCCGGGTTTGTGAGGGCTAGGGATACTCCATGGTGCTCTCTCTCTCTCTCACCTCCAGGGCTGTGTGACATGCTAGGGAACACGTGGGAGTGGACAGACTCCGAGTACCTGTCTGAGGCTCCGCCCCCCGGCCGCCACACCCCTCACAAGATGTTTGTCCTTCGAGGGGTGTCCTGGATTGACAGTGTTGATGGATCAGCCAATCACAGGGCTCGAGTCACTACCAGGTCAGAATGTTTAATGTTTTTTTTTTTTTTTTTTTTACTTTGAAAAATCTTTGCACAACATACAGAACGTGATTAGATTTTTTTTCATTTAAATGTATTGAATTATTTTGAAGTTAAAATGATTTACTTTGAATTTAAAATGACTAGCAAATGTCATCCAGCTGATTCAATTATACATTTTCAGCTTTCTATTTTGTAAAATATATAGAGAGCTGTTTTTTTTTTTTTTTTTTTTTTTTTTTTAAGCTAACTGAATTGTTTTTTCTCTTGTGTTTTTTTGTAGAATGGGAAACACTCCAGACTCTGCTTCTGATAACCTGGGCTTTCGCTGCGTGGCCAGCGTTGAACCCAAAGATCAGAAGACTCAACGTAAAGCCGAGCTGTAAGAAGCCTCTGGCAGTTTGAGAAGAAGTGGACTTTGAGAAGCTAACTGTAGGGTTATTGTTACATTTCTCCTACGGAGATTGGAGACAGAGATTGTTTCTTAACTTTGAACACTTTTTCCTAGTACAAGAAGTAAGACGAATGAAATAGATTTTGTTGTATTTTAGTAGCAGTACTTGGTTAGATGCTGGGTTTGTTTGAGACTTGCATAATTAAGTTGCTGTTTATTTACATTCAAATACAATGTACAGAGGTTTGTAAACTTTTTTTTTTTATTTCATATATGAGACAGACTGAGTTGGATTCAACATTAAAAGTCACAATGTCATATACTGAACAGAGCTACAGAACCGATAATAATGACATGTAATTGCTTACCAAGAAGGTATAACTGCTGAGGGCATTTAGGATTTGTCACTCTAGGATTTGTATCAGTAATCGGAACACACAACGGTGTCATTAATGCTAATAATGTATTGGCCAAGTTAGGAATTTGAATTTAACTATACATACAGTTACTATTATTATTAGTTAATTTAGCAGACGCCTTTATCCAAGGCGACTTACAGAGACTAGGGTGTGTGAACTATGCATCAGCTGCAGAGTCACTTTCAACTACGTCTCACCCGAAAGACTGAGCACAAGGAGGTTAAGTGACTTGCTCAGGGTCACACAATGAGTCAGTGGTTGAGGTGGGATTTGAACCGGGGACCTCCTGGTTACAAGCCTGTTTCTTTAACCACGGGACCACACAGCCTCCTGTAGTAGTAGGCATCTCCAAACACAAGCACCATTCAAAAAAGCAAACTATGTGCATTCAGGATATAAATGAATAAATAAGACAATATAATACAATTACAATATAATAACTTACATTGAGACACCAAAAACATGAACTAGCTGAATGCTCAGCTGTGCCATTGCTCAACTAAATCCCATAGACCCAGCGCAATCATAGCTGATTCATGACACATTCTGGTTCTAACAGAAATACAAGCAAGGCCAGTACTTTGAAATACACATGCTATGATACATATCTGTACATGGGGAGAGTCAAGCCCTACCTTTAGCTGAGTGATGACACTGGCAAACTTACATGACTTGACACCCAGCTATAATGCAGACACTCTAGTAAGACAAGGCTGTTCACATACAGCTTTTCTTTCCAATGTACATGGCAGTGCAACAAATACATTAATTTAACATTCCTAATCCAACCACATGCTTTGCCTTAAGATCTGTCTGTTCTAACATCTATATATGAAACTTTGCACACTTAAACATGCAATGCACTTGTTTGTACTTAGAACATGCAGATATTAAGGCAGATGCAATTGTTATTTTTATTGGGTCGTATTCAGTAAATTCTATAAGTGTGTATGTCTAAGTTTCAGTTTTCTATTTATGAATTTGTCTTTGTTTTCTGAACCATGTATCTGGAACTAAGAAATTGTCTTCCAAAGAAACTTAGTCATACTTATTTGTATATTTTCTTGACTTGAGCCCATAGTTTTAAAAAGTACATCCATTTAACAAAAGGTTTATTAGTTGGCTTTAATTTACTAATACAAATAGTCTGGCTGTGCTGCCAAAGACAGCAGTATTGCCTTGGCAGTGTTCTCGAATAAGGCAGCCCTGTTCTGAGCCTGGCCTTTCTTGACCCAGTGTCCGTAAATCTTGAAGGCACAGCCGTCAATCATCTTGCGTATGGGCTTGATCGCGTACGGGTCTCTCATTATGACCTCCTTGGTGGCGGGCCTCACACGCCGATAGGAGGAGTAAATACGAACCGTAGCAAGTACAGTGGTGCAGATGACCTGGAAGAAAGTGCGAAAATGTTAAAAGAAGGTTTGATGGTTTATAGTGTGCTGTCAGGTTCTCTGTGAACCTGTCCAATTGAACTGCAACAACGTTAGACTGTATTACCTTGAACCTCCTGTAGGGACTGAAGTGCCGCACTTCCTGTACGATGTACTGCTGGAAAAAGGGATGGGCCAAGGCTTCGGTCGCTGTGAATCGTTTCTCGGGGTTCACCTCCAGCAACCGAGAGATCTGTTCCAAAATGGAAAGTAACCTTTATTTTGGGACAGCTTAAAAGCGGGCATCCGGCCAAAACCTGAGCCAAGCTTTTCAAACATTTGAATACAAGGGTACCCTTTGTGCCTAACAGAGCAGATGTTTTTCAAAAGCAGCTTTGATGACACCCAGTATGTGGTGTTTTATTGGTGTTAAATTTAAACACCTGCAGAACAGGTAAAGGTGAGCGGAATGCCAGCCCTACCCTGTCACTTACCAGATCTTTGACGGTGTCCGATCGGTCATCCCACTCTGGCGAGCTGTAGTCATAGCTGCCACTCAGAATCATTCTCAGCATCAGCATCTGTTTCCTGTGCCAGAACGGGGGGGACCCAGCCAGCAGGGTGTACATGATCACCCCAGAACTCCAGCTGCACAGAGGGACAATAATGCATTTACAAACGCAGATGTTCTCTGTGTGCTATCTCTCCCAGTACTGGATCTGAGTAGACGTCTTAGGCAAAATGCCAAAATGTTTTTCAAATCGCCAATGCATTTTACTTAAACTTAGAAATACAAAAATAAAGCAATCCAAATGACAAGTCTTTTTTTTCAATGTCTTTTAGTATTTCTAAATCGAGCACTGTTGTTTTGCAGTTAGTGAATGCATTTTTGAATGATGGATGTAATCACGGTGCAGACCTATGGCACTTTAAGTCCATTCAGTCTCATATAACATCTACTCACAGATCTACTTCCTTTCCATATCCTGGGTGGTTCTCATCCATGGAGCACTGAATGATTTCCGGTGCCAGGTACCCTGGGGTTCCACATATCTCTGTAAAATCAAAAAAACCCACAGAATTTAAAATGAGCCTTTACTAAACCGTCTGTTCAAAACATTACACTTAATATCAAGCGGCCAAAAAACTTGTAATGCACGGTTAACAATGACACCTGCTGTCTACAGTGGGGGTTGGCAGAAAGAAGATTGTCCAGGACTGGGCTTGCTCCTGATCAGGTAACAGGAATGTGGGGGGACTTTACTAAAATGACCTTACACTATTAACCAGACAACAACAGACGGTAATTCCAGAGTAATTAATGCACTTGGACAGTCTCTGCGATTCTAGTTGAGCTCGCATCCAGCATTTAACAGCAGAGATTCATTTAGTTGAGGCGCGCTCTGACCTGCTGTCTGCCAGGTATCCTGTTACACCTTGACCTTTGTCAGTTCAGCTGGGTAACCAAAGCTTGCTAAGCATTAAGATTTGCATGCACTGAAACTGCATAACTGGGTTCAACCTAATTGAAGTCATTAGGGACGGGTCATGTATTTGGCTACACTGGCATCAGCTGTTCTCTCCTAAAGGAGGAGACATTCCCAATGATATTTGATCCCAGTCACAGCGCCTCAGACTTTGATGCAGTTGGAGAGGTTTTTTAATTTGTTTCTATGCAGGAAGAAGTACAGAAATGTATTTATCTTAAATGGAGCTTTAAATGTCCTTTGTGTCTGAAATCATTCAAAGTGGTTCTGGGGTCTGTCGTTTCCTTATTGAGTGATCATTCTTCTCTAAAGAAGCTTGTCTGGAGAATCGTAAGGGCTGGTACTGACCTGTCTTCCCCGATCCATTGAAGTCATGTGACAGTGAGACCTTTCAGCTCTGCCAGCCCCATCTACTGTATATCTAGACACAGAGAGTAGGCGTGGCTGGCAGAGCTGAAAGGTCACATTGTCACATGGTTTGAATGGAATGAAGAAGACAGTTAAGTTGAAAGGTTATATTGGCACATGATTTGTATAAAATGAGGAAGGCTGTTAGTCCCGCCACTTTTCCAGACAAGCTCAAAACCAGGTAAGGTCAGTTTTAGAGAAAAATGGTTACAACTCAGCATGATGGCACTCTTTAAAATAGCAAGGGGTTGAAAACAACCACTGAAATGACATTTGAAGCTTCTTCCTCAAACTGCAGGTCGAGGTCATGGCCCCACCTTTGAGCTTCTGTCCTGGCTCCAGCTGGCAGGAGAAGCCGAAGTCAGTCAGTTTGATGTTCATGTCGTCGTCCAGTAGGATGTTTTCTGGCTTCAGGTCCCGGTGAACGATGTCCTGGGAATGCAGGAATTGAACCACTTCTAGCAGGGCACGCATTATCTTTCTGATGTGCCAAGAAAAAAAAAAAAAAAGGAGCGCTGCTTTTTAATTACATTGCACAGCACTTGTATTTACATGAAGACATTTGGCATTGTATATATTTTATTTTCTAAGATGACAAAATATTGCTAAGATAATGTCTTCTATTTCCTGACCACTAGAGTGCGCTCTAGTGGTCAGGAAAGATTCAGAAAATGTTCCAATAAGCATCTTGTTTCTTATTGGCTTTCTGGTTCCTGACGATAGTTTGTTTAACCATTTCATGCATGACATATTAAAAATAGCTTTAAAGAGTAGTTTTGGACATATAATAAATAGATTTTTAATTAAAAAAAAAAAACTCCATTGCTTTATATGGGGGAAAAAAATGGCATTCTCATATGATGAGGTCATCATGCATTTTGCATCTTCTATATGTCCCCATATAAAGACTAGAAGAGTTTTTTTTTTTTTTTATTCGTGGTTTTTATATGAGGTTTAAAGACCTGGCAGTCTGCTAACATGGAGCAGCAGTAGCTACAAAACATGTTTGTTCATTATCGCCGTAACAAGAGACATTTTGACTAGAAATAAAGTCGTGGATTGTCTACTAACCTGGTTTCCTTCTCGCTTAAGGTTACTTTTTCAGTGAGGTAGTCAAAGAGTTCTCCTCTCTTCATTCTGCCAAGAAATTGAAAATGATATCGATGTACTAAAAGGAACTGAACATGTGGAATATAGATGGCGCTGCAACCGCCTAACACTGTACTAAATCTGGGGAATGTAAACAAACTGGGCTGTCAACAAGGCTGGATGAAGTACACCTAATACAAAGTTATGGAAACCACAGACAACAAGGAATTATATTTTCTCGTGCCTAAAATGAGTACCTCTGCAAGATGGCAGCACAACGTACATGCATTGTGGGATATATTAATAGCACTATTCATGGGTCATTTAGGGTCAAAATAACATTTATGAAACCTTGGTAAGTTCCAGTAATCAGTAAAACCTGATATTATGCATATGGGGTCACTCAGAGAGAGGGGGGGGGGGGGGAGGGTGTTGTGTAAATATAGAATTCACACAACCCAAGCAGGCTTTCCTAAGAAACAAGGAAACCTGATCTGTCCAAGCTGAAAGTCTTTTTGGAAAACCCCCCAGCCAGTGCTGTGAGCTCTTCCTGCACAACACAGGGAGTGCTCAGCGGTGCTTTACACAACACTGTACCCAGGCAATGCAAACACAGACAGGCAGCTTCTCGGAGCAGATATTGTGCCAATATGCTCATAATGCTCTGATTATGGGCACAGGGGCTGCAGTGAGACTGCGCTGGACAGTGATGCCAAGAAAACGAAGTTCTCACTTTGAGTGCCCGTTTTGATCCTGGTCCCACGCAACCAGATCTTATAATGCTGTTGGATTTCTAATAGGCTGGCGATTCAAAGCTAAAAATAATTCTAAATAATTTATTAGAAAGTACTCACAAGTCAAACACCAGGAAAAAGAAGACTTTCGACTCATAGCAATCGTTCAGCTGAACTGAAAAGACAAAGAGCAAAGAACAAATAAGAACCTGACATGAAGCATTGTTCAGAGATCATCAAGCATGCACAGTGACTTCTGCTTGGTTGTCAGCGACCTGTCAAACATCATTTAGTAAATAAAAAGCATGTTTACTGCAGTCACACAATATACAAATAATACATCTTATGATATACTAATACAGTATTACTATACAAATTATGAATTTTAAGTTCATAATACAACGCATATCCTGTTGTATCTATAGGATTCAGCAATTTGTTTAGATTCAGGATGAAACTTAGACAAGAAATGCATCAAACAAACACCCTGCTTTAAACAGCATTGAAGCACAAGTTTTGTTTGCATGCAGCATTTTTGATTAATGAAGGCCCTGTTTGTCAGTAGCCTCTGATTGAGACGGCTATGAGTTAACTCAGGTAGTGAGAAATGAAGACATCAACTGACGGGACGGTATGGCTCTATTAGAAACAAATGGATTGCAGGATGCTGCTGAGCGGAGATCTGGAGGTCTGGGTGTCCCAGTCAGCAACTCTACCATGAACAAAAGGACTTGAGTACCAGGTTACAGACACCTCTAAATACCAACCCCACCACCTACATGCACAGCATGTTGAATAACTTCTTACAACAATGAAGTTACAGTCTTGATTAGCCCAATCAAGCCAGAACTTG
The DNA here is from genome assembly GCF_902713425.1 of Acipenser ruthenus. NCBI lineage: Eukaryota > Metazoa > Chordata > Actinopteri > Acipenseriformes > Acipenseridae > Acipenser > Acipenser ruthenus. Next base: position 4,151,663 of record NC_081212.1, on the reverse strand, counting down.
TGTTAACGAATGTCTATCCCAAGATTCAACACAATTAGATTACCTGCGTTCCATATCTAAAAAAATAAATAAATAAGTTAGCTTACTAATGTTCATCTGTCCGTAGACTTTTTTCAGGATGTCTATTTCCTTGGCAGTGGAATCGCAGATCTCCTCTATCTCCTGGGAGGTCAGCTTCTCTGACGAAACGTCGATGATTTTCACAGCGTAGTCCTGGTTTGTTTTCTTATTAATGCAGCGACGCACAACACTGCTCACCCCTCTGAAATAGAAAACGAAGCTGGCTGTTTAAAATGCCACACTCCGAGAAACCTCAGCAGAGCCCAGCAATAGCACCGACCCAAAAATACTTTTTCATACACCATTTAACAAAAAACAAAAGAACAAGAAAAAGCTTAATCTAGTAGTGTACTGGTTATCTTGTGTCAAATGCAAGCAACAGCTTACTCTTACCTCACCGCTCTGCTGATCAGGATCTTGGAGTTGCAAACAACAAGATCTGCCTCTCTTTATACTCCCCTGTCAGCCTGTTTATTGCATTGTTGTTGTCACCTGGTTAGGTAACTTTCTGACACAGTACACAGTGTTCAAAAGCACATGGGGTATCTGTTAATAGTTTACTAACTCGCATGCCAACAGGAATTGCAGCTCACAATATGATTGGTCAAACAGCAGTAGGTAAAGAATCCATAGGAATAGGACTCCACACTGATTGGTCAAGGAGCGGAAATTTTCCAGGAAAAGTTCAGTTCAAACTGCTCTGGAATTACATAATTTGTGCGCTCAACTTCGTATTTCAGGTTTCACAGTTTTGTATGCCAAAAGTGTTCAATAAAAACAAGTTTCTTACTATTTGTCAGGTGTCTGTGTTATAATAATAATAAATCTTTAAATAGACCCTTTGGGGGAATCAAGGCTTCATGTATCCTGAACTGTCCCATCTGATTTTCAGACACAAAGATTCAGGATATTACATCACTATAGCACAAATATGTTGCCTAATATTATTATTATTTATTTCTTAACAGACACCCTTATCCAGGGTGACTTACAATTGTTACAAGATATCACATTATACATTATTTTTACATACAATTACCCATTTATAAAGTTGGGTTTTTTACTGGAGCAATCTTGCTCAAGGGTACAACAGCAGTGTCCCCCACTGGGGATTGAACCCACAACCCTCCGGTCAAGAGTCCAGAGCCCTAACCACTACTCCACACTGCTGCCCATACATTAATATCTAAACCCACAGCCTCTTTCACATCACTCGTTACTTCACTTAGGTGAAAAGCGCGCTGACACAAACATGTTTGTCCTGTACAGCGCATGTAATCAGCGCATACCTTATGTAACAGCCAGCCTTCGAAATCACAAAACAAAAAGGTTCTGCAACGACTCTTTAATGACGGGTCACGCCTGCTTTACTGGGAAGTGTTTTCGACGACAGAGCATCAGAAATCCATCTGGGCTGAGCTTTCATTTGATTCGGGCTTTAGCTAGATTCCACAGTGAACTGCAACACACAACCTTGCTATATTTTTGCTTCATTATAATAAGAGAACGATTTCCGTCCTAACCGTTTGTTAGAATCTCTAACAATCACACTGTTTGATTACATTTTATACTGGCCAGAGAGAGTCCACATGCTACTCACTATCCCTAGTGCTATGTTGCCAGTGCTACAACACAGTGAAGTACTGGAAGAGAACAGGTTACCTCCCGAGGATCTCCTTTGGTTCATATTTGTTATAGAACTCATCAGCTCCCACCCAGCCTTGTAACTCCTCCTCTCGAGTCATTCTCGGTTACACGTTTTACAAGTTCAGCTTTTTTGTCCTGGCATCAACAAACTGGAATGCAAAAAAAAAAAAAAACATAAAACAAAACCAGAATGAAATTCTTTTTGTTTAGCATTTTTTTAAAGGTTTCTTTCAAGCCATTGTGTACTGATTATCCCCAACGACAGGGATAGTGTGGAGACATCTAGACATGTAGAGATGTCACTTGTCTTTGAGCTACAGAATGGTTCATCCAATTGTGATGACACTTATGACGTCACACCGTTTGAACTGCAAGGTTATACCAGTCACGGTACTAACACCTGCCAGGTTTGACTGTCGAAGGCTATGCCTTGGAAATCCTTGTCTTGTTTTGATGATAGTATCAATCATGACTTGAAACACTCAACAGGAGGCAAACGTTTTGTTTAATACCGTCACATTGTATTATCTTTAAAACTATGCATGGACTTATTTGTTAGGAAATTTAATTCTACAAGCTGTAAATATGAGAATACCCGAGTATTACTTATAATGGTACCACATGCCTTTAAATACTATAACATCGTATACTTTTCTAGTAGTAAAAACAAAATAATAATAATGAAATAATGGATAAAAACGGAGGTGGAAACCATGAGTCAGTTATGCAAATACAAGGTGACATACTCAACTGTAAACAGTTTATAATGATATCATTTCGGCTATAAAATTAGGCTATATAATAATAAGTACTGATTTGCAACAGGCAGATTCAACGTTTTGGTATTACAGAATACATGCACGGTGCAATAAGCATAACTAATCCATCAGACTTGTGGAGGACAGGCAGCCCATTTACTGAAAATCCTGTGTACAGACCCTTCAGGCTGTCTGTTTGCACGACCAACATTATTTATATATGTAGAGAATAAGGCACTTTATTGGATGACATTGGTTCCTCTATTACTAAGTGGGAGTATAAGAAAGCTAATGACACAGCAAATTCACGGAACGCCGTTTAAATGTCATTGGGGTCCACTTGAGATAAGCTGTTCTCATTTAAAAAGCAACTGGATAATATAGACGGTATTTATATTACAACATCTTATAGTCTGGCACTTTTATTTACTTATTTATTTCAGTTTTAGACGTTTAAAAATAAGACATAAAATATCGATATTAAATGAGATGTTAGATATAAGCATAGAAATTAAGTTTGTTTATATACAAAAAAATGTATTATTATTATTATTATGCTAATATTTATATTATTATGATATCGGTATTATTATAGTTTAATCGACTTTTAAATTATATAATTAATCTTTCTGTTAGTTATAAAACGTAAAACAAAATCAGTGAAACTCAAGATCATTAAGAATGAATTATGAAACCAAGACGAAAATGAAAATACTTTTAACTCATTTTATCATAAAAAGTGACCAATATAATCCAACATCTTACTTTCAACACTAACTTAAATATGTAGATTAAATAAAAGGGATATCTTATCAACATTAAACATTAGGTATTTTTTTTTATTAATTTGATAACCACGCTTACAGGCTATTTTTTTTAAGCTGCATAAGATCATGCAGGCACCTTTTGTTCATCTTTTAAAAGCACCGTTACTGTAAACTTAATTGCTTGACCTTTTCCAATCTATTATTACAGGCTAAGATTTCGTTAACTTCACACACGCACGCAGTAACTTACCATGCCCAGTGAAGCTTCTAAAACAACTGCTCCGTATATTTTATAAAATAAAAATGTTAAAATCATAACTGAAGTAATACATAACGCATACAATCGCCACCTGCTACGTTTAGCAGGCTATCAAAAGGCTGAAGTTGAGAGTGAATTAGCTGTGAGCTTGAGCGATGTGTCAAATCACGTTGACAGAGCCAAAAATACATCGCTATGCAACGGGAAGGAGAGGCAGCGTTTAGCACGAGCTTACTGACACATATATTCATTGACTGTTGATAGTTAATAGACTGCATTCAGTACAGTGTAACCTATGAATGACCCGCTGTCGCTTAATTAAACCGCGCAGGGGCATTCCGTATTAGACATGGCAAATATATTGCATGTGTGGGTCCGTTAGCTTTACAATCTCGTAAAAAATAAGTTCCTATAGCTCATAAATGCACCATGGATATTATGTTAATGAATATGGTGTAATGTAAATACATTTTGCAATAAGAGTTTATTGGTTTGGATTTATAAATGTATTGAACTGGATTCAGTTATACTACTTGATACTTGACACATGTTGTTGTAGTGTGGAAGTCCAAATACCATACATGGCATATTGTTTAGGTTTTGCAACCTTTCACATTACATTATTATTATTATTATTAGACAGTAAAAGTTGGTCTTTTGCATTCAAACTATACTTTATTAAAGTGTTAAAACCTGACAGAACAGTATAACTAACCCAACACACCAAGTGACAGAATTCTGTGTTCCTATGCTACCCATCTGTTTAAAACTGCAACTGAAAATGACTGTACTCTTTAATTCCCTTTCAGTCACAAAACAAATAAAAGCTAACATGAATTGTACATGGAACTGTTTAAAGAATCAAGCAGCGATTGTAATGTATCCCCGTCACTATTACCCAATACAATACCTGCTGTTTTATAGGTTCAACTGCCTACAAACTCAGGATCCCATTAGCAGGTTTCTCGCTGTATTTATGTTTCACCTTTGGTATTTTGAACATGGATCATTGGTAAAGGATTTTATTTGTTTGTTGTTGGCTGATAAATGACTACGGATGTACCGTGTAAGTATGTAAAGCCTTAATTTATGGCAAATTAAAACAGCTTACAATCCTACTCCTCAAAAACACAGCACTGGTTGTCTCTTCATGTAGCAAACTAAACAGTTGACATCCTTGGTCCTTCAGATATGCATTCTCAAAAGATTACCCCATACTTGAATCAATACAGTGTATACTGATTAAGCAAATAACAGTGAATATATATTGCTTTCAGAGATTTAAACTTAATTAAAGCAGTCAGGTTTGAATCAACTTCAAAATAATTTAAATGCTGACAAATTCAAACATTTATTTTACTAGGACAGTCATTGCATCTATATTAAAATCTCAAGGTTTCATGGTGTACAATCCGTTTCATGATCGATAACCAACTGATCCTCATGTCTTCCACTTTCACTGGACATTAAATTCCTGTAGGAAGAAAAGGAAAAGAAAAAGAATCATGTAAAACTGATTCACATTGAAGCAGCGTCTAGGAGTATATTAATTCGTTTTCAGTAGGATTCCTTTTAATTCTGGAGCATTCCTTCAATCTCCAGATCAGTATTAAAAAGCATGCAAGTACTGATGTCATTAATGTATATTCAAACCTAAATGACCAGCCTGAAACAGTTTCCCTGTTAATCCATGATCATTATTGCTGGCTATAGATACAAAGAACCTCAAATATATGGTAAATATCCACGTTTTCATGTTCGCTTTACAATACAAATGTTGGTGTGCACATTTCATTTGTCACTGTGTCTCAGGCAGTGAAGAGTGTGTCTGATAGGGGATGACAGTGTTACAGTTTTTCAAATTCATTCTGCTTCTGAGGGGGGATATTGCTTTGAATGAATTCCAAGCACTTACCATGAGAGAACTTGCACTGTTTCAGCACCTCGCTGAAGCCCTCGCACAGCTTGAAGTCGCTCTGGTTCTGTGCGCACTCGATGAACTGCCTCAGCTCGTACTCACAGGGGCTGCGCTGGCTCTGCTGCTGCTGCTGCTGGTACATGGGCTGGGCAGGAGGAAGGGGCTCCTAGGGGACACAACACACACCCTGGGTTACTCTTCTGAATTTCTGAAATTACATCATTCAAGCCGTAGTTACAGCAGAGATATTGGCAATGTGAGCTACTATGCCAGGGTTGGCAAAAGTTCACCCTTTCACTCCTGGTCTTTGTTCCAACCTTGTTTTAACTGAACTAATTACCCCCCCCCCCCCCCCAAAAACAAAAGCGACACCCGACGGCCCCACGCTTACCTGGTAAGTGACATCAGGACTTGCTGGCTCAGCTCTTCCTCCACCGCCAAAGCCCCCGGTCATGGCATGGCCTATTGTATGTCCAACGGCTGAGCCCACGGCTACTCCAGCTGCTGTCGTCGCCATCTGGGCAAACATACCAGGCTGTCTGGGGGCTGCTGAGGGAGCGGCCATCGCTGACGGAGGAGGGTGAGCAGGTACTGAAGAGGCTGCTGGGGGTGGGGCGGCCCGTGCCATAGGCCGGGATGGTGCCCGACTGTCAAGAGGAGGATTCAGTGAATAAACATTTCAAGTTCAAGGTACTAATCAACGACTAACTGTATGGGGCTGCAGCATGTGTAACATGTGAGCGTGTACTCTCCCTTTCACAGACGAGGTTCTAACTGTTGAGCCATTATGAAACTCCGGTCAAGAGTCCAGAGCCCTAACCACTACTCCACACTGCTGCCCCAGTTAATGTCAGCCAGATATAAAATAAGAGATGCTTTTTTTTGGTAGGACACAAGAGTGAAATTCCTTTATTTTTTTCTTAAAACACATAACTGAAGATAAGCTGTCTTTGCTGACGTCATGTTGGCACAACTGCAGAGAGGTTTAGCCTTACCCCGTTTAGCATCACGTGGCCAAAACATTACATGGCACGCATTTACACAAGAACAAAATATTAAACAACTAATCTGCAAAGATGCACTCGTCGCTTATCAAATAAACATGCAAATGCAAAAATCAGAGGTCAGACTGATTTGGAATAATGAGAATTAAACAAGAGTTACACAAGGCTTACACGCATTAGAAAACATCACTAAACCGCAACCGTGTTATCTAACAACAAGGAAACAGATTTTATAATCTTCCCGTGCTACAGTACTAGTATCGTTTAACAATGTGCGGAATGTCACTAATTGTAAGGTACACTCACTACACTACTCAGTCAGTCAGTGATCAATTCTGTTCACTTAGGCCTCGCATGAGTACGAAAACACAAATCTTGAACTCTGAGAGATTCCTTACCTGGCCGGAGCGGGCATTCTCGATGTCCTGCTTCTGCTTCCTCTCGGCATCTTCTTTTTTTCTCAGTTAAAAGACAAATTTACAAGTAACTGTTAAAACCCCCACAGTACGCTACTTTACTGCAGGTAATATTTAATAATTCTCACTGACCTCCTCTGGTCTATTACAGCACCCTGCCGGCAATTTCCACAATATTACATCAGATGATGACGCCTTCCTACTTCCGGTACAAAAGACAAGGTCAAAAATAATTTTCTAGAAAAATGGTCTTGAGTCCAGTGCACGCGCATGAGTTTGATTTGAACGTAAAGGAAGACCGGCAGTTTTGGGGTAAACGTGTTCTGCACTTTTTGTTGTAGTAAAGTTCTTGTGTTTTAATTCGACGTGACCTCAGTTTAATAATAGCACTACAAAATTAAATCACATGCACAACATCGCAATAGTCCGTGTGCCTCTATCCCAGAATCCCCCACTGTCGTAGCTCTAAGTCGCTGTTGTATTAGATTGTCCGTCCCACTGTAAAAGTGCAGAAAAAGCTAGTGAGTACAGTACCGCTACAATATCAGCCACTATGTGTCACTATTCGGTAGCATTTATAGCACTTTCCCCAGTACTAAATTAGGTGGTGTGAGGGCGCAACTGTTTTGATCCTGTAGTCACATTATATGTTTTCTCTGTATACTTTATGCATTATTGTCCCCATTTTCAGATGAATGGTGTTGAAACGAAAGCGAGGTGTCTGTCTTTATAATGACTTTTGTATAAACAAAGGCACAAGTATTATATAATGACATCTCGTAATAAATGTACAGTGACAGTGTTATCTGTGCGGTCATGTGCACAGACGCTGGAGGCTGTCTGGATACAATGACTGTGCCATGCGTCACGATGCTTCCTCCTTTCCATGCCCTTGACTGCATCTTCTCCGACAGGCTGCCCTTTGACCTGGGTGCATTGCCTACACAAAGAACCAAGACCCGCCCCCCATGCAGACGCATGCTGCTTTCAGACGCAGACCCCCCAGCTGAGGGCCATTTGCTCAATAAATGTACAAAATGAAATAGAACAAGTGAGAGACAGCGGTGTGGTGCGGGCTGGGGGCTTGACAAATATGTTTGTTTGGGCTAAACAAAGCTTCATTAGCTGTAATGGATTAGTCTAAATACTTAACCCCTCTTAATTTGTGTTATAAAGGGGTTATTAGAATAATTGTATTCACTTTTTTATTTGTACAATCTTTCTTGGCTTGCCCTTTCAAAGCTAAGGATAACGTTTGGTTGAATATGATACACTTTATTTAACTCCCCCTCCCCTATAAATAGTAGAAAAAATGTATTTGCCAAAGCTGCGTTTGCAACAAATGAACAAGTATCTATATGCACATACACATCAATATCAAAAGATACCTGTTGTCACCAAGACCCGTGTCAAGTCATGTTTTAAAACACACACACACGTTTACAATCAACTGACATTGCGTCACAATTGCAGCTCGTGTTATATTAGCTGGAAATTAAACTGTGTCTTTTTAAATCTATATGGAATGATATTCCACCATTGATCACTATTTTATGATCTGGACCACAAAGCACATATGAGCATAACAGCCCAGTAGTTTCTAACCCAAATGCAGCTCTGTAATATTTCTAAACTTACAAGAATTGGATCATCATTTTTCTTCAATTAAATCTGATTCTTAGGGGTTTAAAAATCATATAGGACCTAATATAATATATGTGATAGTAAAGGCACATGTCGATCTTCATTGCAACTCCAACTGATCATAGTTAAATCAATTAGGAGACGCCAGGGTATTTGACATCTCCTGACTGTTTTAATTACTTTTAATGTTTACTTTTTAACAATCGCATACCTTTTATGGGTGAGGCGATTGGTTCTCATTTCATTTAACCATCTGTTGCTTACGCGTTTTTTTTTCTTATAACAAAACTAATTTCCGTAAAGAGAGCGAGAGAGTGAGATCGCGAGTCACCTGAAAGCGGCACAAGACCTGCCCCTTTTCAAATTCAGACACATACAGACGCGTAGACACAGTCAACTACAATACTCGTACAAGAGTTGTATTATTTCAACGATCTTTTTTCATACTACGTAAAAAAAGAAATCAAGTACCATTTAGCTGTAGTTTCAGGGAAATAATCATTTTATTATTATTATTATTAATATTATTTATTATTATTATTATTATTATTATTATTATTATTTTATAGTACCACGCTGCAGTTTTCGGATATAGTTGCATTTTTTTTTTTTTTTTTTTAAAGGCATGGACCGAGGAGAGGTTTGTGGGTTAAAGTCCCAGCTAGGCATGATGGAAGAAGAGTTTTATTCGTTTGACTTGGACGCTGAAGATCTGTCTGGGGAGCTCCATCCCAGCGAGCTTCTCGCTGCCCTGAAACAGAAAGAGCAAGAGTTGATTCTGGCTGCGGAGCTGGGGTCTGCGCTTCTGTCAGAAAACCGACAGTTAAAAGAGCAGAACAACACCCTGCACGAGGAATATAGCGACAGACTTGAGGTAAGTTTTAGTTTTTTTTTTTTCAAGTACTGAAATAATCTAAGGTCTCGATCAGCCTTGTGTGGGTGATGATGTATGTCACGTTTCTAGTACGAGCTACTGTTTACAGGACCTAGAGACACATAGTTTCTATGACATGGTTTTCCACTGTGAGGGTACACCACAGCACTGTGCCTAACCACAAGAACCAACTTTATTCAGAGTAAATATATATAATAATAAAAACAACAACTCGTATGCTCTCCTTACAATATATACACAAACAGATACGAATGTGAAAATAGATAGTTGAGATATATGCACATGTAATATAAAATGTGATGACGTGTAGACAAGCATGTCATTCAAACCCTAACGTGTTTTGGTGTTTGGTCTAACTTCCACTGCACCTTATCAAACATGAAAACATTCCTGGTACATGAAATCAGATTTAGAAACTGGTTTTGTTTACCCAACAGAAGAATGAAATAATAATTGGGTTATCTGTTAAAAGGGTTTACTCCAGTTTTTAACTAACTCCCTATTTTCATTTTGAAAAACACATTTGAAAGCTACATGGAATAGTTTCAGCTACTGTTTTCTACAGGTTGTGTTAGATCATTGTCTTGTGGATATTATTATTATCCTGAACACCCTTTTAAACGATTCATCTCAAAGGGTTTTTCCCCCTTTATAAAAGTTTATTTCTCTGTGGTATTTTCCCAGTTGTATCATGCTTTTCCCATGGTTGTGAATTTACCATAGTTTGCCATGCTTTGCCATGTTCATTAATGTGCTTTACCATACCTCGCTATGCTTTTGCGTACAATTCTTTACCATGCTTTCACTTTGCTATGCTTTCACTATGGTAATCTTTTATAAGGGTCTCTTCAAATGTTTTAAATAAATGCATGCATAGATTATTGGTAAAGCATAGCTTTTACACCCCACTCTCCTCATTCAAGGGGTTGCAACATAAATGGTTTTATTGGCCTTTCACAAAAAAGGATGTCCAATGCAAAGATTTATAGTTACAAAAAAAACAAAGGGCTTCAGATATAAATTTAAATCAGATAAGTGTGTCCCAGGCTCTGTCACATTCAGATATACGTAAACAACAGCCTGGTATCGCGTGGCTTTTCTGACCCAGCTGTTGTATTGTTGATGCAGTCATTTCTATGTAAATAACTCTTTGTCCCAAGGCTTTCCATAAGCAAAGAGAATGACAAGCAGATAAGAACCTACACATCTGTCCTCCTCAGATCACAGGAGCATGTCATTATTATAGGTAATCTGATGAGCTCCAGTAAACCCAGTGCTTAGAAACCACTTGCAGCCCTAAAGCACAGCGAGTTGGAGGAATTGTGCAGCTTCTGTTCAGCACAAAGCCCCCTATTAATCTAATTATATGACAAGGATCTCAGGTCATTCCCACATCTCTCTATTGACTTGAGATAAGGCATCTATACAATAATGTTACAGAGAGTAATGGTACCTATAAATTGTTAAAGGGAAACACTTTGCTTATCCACAGACAAGTTTTTTTTTTCTAGTGATTGTTAATGCTGACAGACTATAAGACTTCCCGTAAGTTGCATATATTTTTTTCAAGCGTTTTCTAATGCTTTGAACATTTTTTTTATTCTGTTTTGAAAGGAAAGCAGTAAACTTCAGACAAATGCTTAGTAAAGCTACTCCATTGTGCCTTGTATCAGTGCTTTCCTAGTAGGAGGTTTGCAACAACTGTGAAACCAGATCCGATGTATTTACCCACACCCTTGCAGACACATTAACATTTCACACCTTAACTACACCCTGCTGAACTTGAACAGCTACCTCAACAAAAGGCTGAGTTGTTCCAGATAAATCCAGGTACACCCGAATGTCTAACCCATCAGTCTGGGTACCTAATTCCTTTGCTTGGAAGAACTCTGGTATGTAGAAATCAAAATAGTGCTGCTGCTGCTTTTGACACCCTTGGAAATAAGACTCCCATTCCATAGCAGTTTGATCTGTTCCTGGTTTTACTAGGAGTTTAGTAAGGCACACATATTACTTGTACACTGGCTAATGAAGCTCATAGTAAAACCTGGAATGGGTGCAACTGCTGTGCAATAGGAGTCTTATTTCTATCCCTGCCTAGTTCTCAAGGTCTTATCCCATAACTGAATATACAAAATAAGAATTGAATGTTGTGATCAATGTTAGAAATAAGGAGTTACATTTGTAAAGCGCCTTTCAAAACAGTGAACCCCACATTACAACTCCGTTACTGTACAGTACAACAAAACCTAAAGCAAAAACACAAACTAAAAACGAAGGTGGCATTAGTTGAAATATTTGTCTGCTTGAGTTGAAGTGTTTGGAGCTGTGGATAAGAATTCTGTGGTTGTTATTTAAAAGCTTCAGCACAAGCTGACAGTGCCCTGACGTGTGATTTAACCCTGCAGGAGCTGGAACAGGAGAAGCACACGCTGCAGGTCAAGTTTAAGGCACGGCAGGCAGAGTGGGAGAGCCAGGTGTGTGAGCTGGAGAAGGATGTGAAGGAGCTGAACAGACAGGTGGAGAGGCTGAGCGAGAGCCTGGACCAAGCAGAGAAGGACAAGAGCCAGAGCATACAGGACTGCAGCGAGCAGAACCAGAGACTGATAGAACAACTCAACAAGGTACCAGGAGCAGTCCTGAGCCATATGATGTGGTACTGATGCAATTTACAGAGAGAGGATACGCAAAAATAATCCAGGCACAAACACTGAGGGTCGAAATCCCGTCTTGACTGACCAATTGCTTACAGATTTGTGAATTACCCACAACCCATTGTGTTTTCTGTTTATACCACATGTTATTTACTTATGATGATAGAATTCACTAAGTAGTTTATTTTCGTTTGATGCATGAAACGTTGCTGTGGGGAGCTCCCAATTCAAAGTCCTGATTGTCCTGATTGTGATGCTACTGCGACAAGCTGGCCGTTGAAAATAAAAAATAGAGACCTCATGGGAAAACCCACACATGTAGTATAAATCCATTTAATAATCATAAATGTAACTGAAAAGTGTCAAAGAGTTCATCAGAATATCCCAGAGTTCATGAACTCATTGTGGAGTTTGCTTCCTGGTAGAAGAAGGTCAATTTGGGACACCGAAATAATTACCTCCACTGTCAATTATCTTACTCCTGTCTGATATAACTAGTTTGTAAAGCATTCTAATTAAAAGTACAGTTCTGAATATTTACAAATATACCGTATCAATGGTGGTATTGTGGGTGTCAGGTTCTGGATTTGAGTCATTTAAACCAGCAAGGTACATTTGTTTGACTGGAGACAAGTGAATACATTTAGTGAATGTGTTGTTTGTTTTTTTATTAAGGCTATAAGAAGTGCGAGAAGTTTATTATTTGTTACCTGTCTCCTTCACAGCTTTTTATAGCCTTTATCATAAACAGTAAACTGAACATGATGTCATTAAAGCATACAACTTAGTTTCGCAAATAAACTTCTTATAACCAGAACAGTAACGCAGCCTGCTGATCTCAGTGCATGCCACCTTCCCCTTGCAGGGAATGTAAACAGACTTGCCCTACCTCTCCCACATGTTTGCAATGTAAAAATATCACAGGTGGGGCTGTGTTTGACTTCAATGCTGAAACTATTTGTCCCAGAGGGGAGCGCGCTGATCAAACTGTTTTTCATAATTATACTATCGCTATCGCCTATCGCAATTTACGTGTGAGAGCTATTTTAAAGCCAATATTTCACCACCATAACACACACCTACGCAACATGGGAAATAGTTGGGGGGAGGACAGTTTTAAAACAGTTCAAGTTTTCATTTTGAAAGCAGATCAGCTCAAGTTTCTGTAAAGGACTTGATAACATATATGCAAAACAAAGTCAGTGAGCAGGAAGTAGGAAAAAAAAAGGTTTGTTAACCAGCAATGTCATCTCTTAATCATCTCAGGTTCTGATCATATTCTGTAACTACCCAGCTTCATGACCTTGTTATTTGACAAAATAATCTGAAATTTTCCCTTACAAAACCTTATCATAGCAGAAGTATCGAAACAGTGTAGTTAAGCACAAGGAATGCACGGTAAAGCCTAGGCAAGCACTGTAAAGCCCAGAGAGGTATGGTACAGCATGTATTATAATATGTTAAAGACTTCACACAAGGTGGATTCATTCCCCTTGAGTTTAATATGACACACCTGAGCTTTCTACCGCTACACTGGGGCTAATCAAGCTTGTACTAAAACCAGGAATGGCTGAAACTGTTATTTAATAGGAGTTTTATTTCCATCCCTGCATTCATATGTGCATTTTATTGTGTCTCATCAGAGCCCCCATCTACTGCCATTGCCTTTCCATTATGTTAGCACATTCAAACCCCATAAAATAACCAATGGAGTTATTTTGTATTAATCTCTGGCATTGCTGCCCTCTTGCTCAGCCAGCAGGGAAAGTCCTTGGCGTAGTTGAAGCCAGGACCTGGGGCACAGCGGAGACTGTGTGCACCGAGCTCCAGGAGTCTGAGCCTGCTGAGTGCACCACCCGAGCTGGGTCACGGTCGGAGAGCTTGTCTCCACGTATAATCCTGATCTGCGTTGACAAGTCTATTTAGAAAACCCAAGAAAAGTCTCTTCTGAATTCATCACACAGCTCGCCAAATGCGGAGCGCTTATTTCACTGATTTGTGTCACTTGCTCGAAAAAAAGAAGAAAGTTTGAGACGACACGGAACACAAACGCCGCTGTTTCATTCTTCAGAAATGTTGCCCATGCTGCCAGCGTGCATATCTAGCAAGAAGTTAGGGCGCAGTCATCTAAACGTTCAACCCATATTCTTAGGAATTGGCCACAAGCACTTATGTGACACTTCACAAAAGTCCAACTGTCTTAAAATTCAGAATTTTGTTGGCCAGACCCTGTTTATGTTAGTGATTTGTTTCTGAATACTGAACATAATCTGTAGCAATACTGAAAAGGCCTTGTCTGGTCGTTTGATTTATGGTTTTGATACCTACATTTAATAAAAAAGCAAAATATGGTGACATCTGTGCATGTTTGACATACTTAGCATGCCTTCAAGAATAGTTCTGGAGCTTCAAAGGGTAGCAGTCATCTGTACAGGAAAAACGTGCTTGCCATTGGTATCAGTCTCGGCACTTAAGGAGCAGGAAGTTGTACTGAGCCATACGTCTGCGTGTGAGATCATGCATGCTGTTGTACTTTAAACTGCTGTAAAAGATTTACAAAAGGAACTCCTTACTTTTCTCAAGACTGATCTGAGTTACTTTTGGTTGTTTTGCCCTGCTGTTTGATGGGTTACCTGCCCTGGCTTAGAACACCCTATTCTTAAAGTGAGTCTCCGGTGGTTGTCATGGTGAGTATGTTCTGAAGTTCACTGAGAACTATGTGTGCTGCTTACGCCATTGATCAAACCGGAAAGACAAGTACATTATTATTATTATTATTATTATTATAATAATTTATTTATTTATTTAATTATTTCTTACTTAGCAGACGCCCTTATCCAGGGTGACTTACAATTGTTACAAGACATTTCAGGAATCTGTGACTAGTACTTAGAGGACGAGGCTAAATGGAAGTTATCTGTCTACAGATTAAATAGGATTTAGGATGGGTGAATTTGAGTTTGTTTTTCAAGTTCAGTGACTACGCGTCTTGTGGCATGTTTAGTTGGAAGTATCAGATAGGTTTAGCTTTAAATCACTTTGGTGTGATCAACTTCGTTGTAAATATCAATGCACCATCTACTGTAATACTTTCTTGGGTAGCCATTGCGCTTTGTGATGGTGGTTCACTATGAAAAGCGCTATATCAAATATTGATTGATTGATTGATTGATTGATTGCAGTATTGATTAAAAAAAATCCATTATTTATGAAAAATGAAAAAGTTGCATGTTTTATGAGTAGGTTATTGTTAGAGAGAAAATCTACGTGTATTTTGTGTTTTGGGGAATTTTCTGCAAACGTATCATGCTTTATGATATTAGGAGGTGATCGAATGTTAGTATTGGGTGGGTGGGTGTATTATTATGTCTGTAAGTTTGACAGGAGTACACGCATTGAAAATATCTCCTTCTAAATGGAAGTTTTTTCTGTTGCTTAATGTGTCCCTACCCACTGTTAATGATTACCATGTGCAGTGTACTAGATCAGATTGCCTAATTAATCATTTCAATGGGCTCTTGGAGGAGGTTTAGATACGCTTTTCATCGTGCAAACATAAAGCTCCCTAAAATAGACTGTATCTAAGCTGGAACAGCCTGCGATACGCTGTGTTTTTCCACTGATTCGTTTCTCTGTGGTGTTTCTCTTTTGACTTGTTGATTATTCCTGGTGTTAACCCTATATTAATGCTGTATGCAGCAACGGATATACAGTGGAGGTTAAGTTTGGATAATAATTGGATTCTCAGTGATCAGTTACCATGAGAAGCCTGACAGTCTTAAATCAGATGTTAACATCCATTTGTTGCAGTTTTCTCCCTCCCTAGTTAGCAGTTCTTTCCCCTCTCACGCACATTTCTTTCTTTCTTGTTTGTCTCTTTAAATTCCATCCATGCCACTGCTCTCTAATACAATAGAAGGGGCCCTGAACATATACTGTAAATGAAAGCTTTTTCTAGGCCTGCCAGGGATTAGTATGTTATTTACATACGTTGTTTTGTCAAGAACAGTCACACAGGATACAGATCTGTAACAATCGGAAATGGAGTTTTGTTGTCCGTGGGTTTTTAAGAAGATTGAATAGCCTGTAGAATAAATACCGCATTGAGGCAGATCCTTTTATTTCCCAGGATAAGCCTTTAAGCTGGGTGCCTTTCTTTGACTGAAAACTCAACTGCCAGAGGTCAGCACGTGATCTTCATAATAATGGCCCAAAACAGTTGGGGGAATTGGTAGATTTATTTGGCAGATTGTTATTAAATAGGGGTGTTGAATTTCTTAAAAGGCTAAACATTAAGAAAAAACTAATCTTTACCTATCCAAACGTTAACATATTTGGGATATGAATTAGTACAACATATACATGTATGATAAGGGTCTGATATGTGGAAAGAATGTAATAGCAGCTTTAATGTGACCAACTGACTTTTGAGACTCAACAAGACACTCATTTTACACTTTTATATTGTAAAATGATTTGATGCACTGTATGGTTCACTGTAAGGCTAACAGCATTCGTATTATTTTCTAAATGATTTAATACACATCCTGTAGATTGTATGTAGGATTTGTAGTTCAGATATTCCTGAACGCTGTCTGTAGCTCACGTTCTCGTGATGTAATCAGAAGGTTTGTGGTTACACCCTCTTTTCCTGTTTCTGTTATCTTTCCCCAGAAGGAAGCTTGAGAAAAGTATACTTTCAAGCTCCATGCCTGGGATCAACCAGTCATTCTGGGCTTTGGAACCCTAATTCCAGTAGCTCACGCTACATGATGTCAAACTGCAGTTAAATATTACACAGCTCCCCCACAAGCTTCACACGCCTGAAGCCACGCGCTCATTCTCAATGACCCCCTTGAGATACATTTGTCCATTCCAGACCCTTGAGGAGCCCCTGGGGTTTGCTGCTGCTTGTGGTGTCAGCTGTTTAATCTGGCCCAGTGTGTGGTGAGGGGCTGTGGGATTATTAGAGGGAGTGTACAGCTGGACACACCACAGGCCCGGGGCTAATGTTGTACTTGTTTTGTTCTGCTGCCGGAAACAAATGGGCCCCCCTCTGGTGCATTGAGTACAGGCGACTCCTCCTATTGTGCTGGGGCTGATGTTAGGTCAGGACCCGTCTGTTAGAGGACTGGTCTGTTTGAACTGGGCTTCGGAGCCATCCGCCCTCTCTCTCTCTCTCTCTCTCTCTCTCTCTCTCTCTCTCTCTCTCTCTCTGCTTTGGCATTGTGATGTCACTGCCAGGACCAAGATGCCACGCTGCACCTGCTTTCATCCGCTGTTGTGTGGCTGTGATTTGCCATGACAACGCTCTTTAGAACTGCTGATTCAGGGCTCTGACAGGTTATTTGGCTGAAAGGGTCAGACAGAAACATAAAACTCCACACTGGGCAGCAGTGTGGAGTAGTGGTTAGGACTCTGGACTCTTGACCAGAGGGTCGTGGGTTCAATCCCAGGTGGGGGACACTGCTGCTGTACCCTTGACCAAGGTACTTTACCTAGATTGCTCCAGTAAAAACCCAACTGTATAAATGGGTAATTGTATGTAAAAAATATGTATGTAAAAATAAATAAATAATGTGATATCTGTATAATGTGATATCTTGTAACAATTGTAAGTTGCCCTGGATAAGGGCATCTGCTAAGAAATAAAATAATTTAAAAAAAAAACACCTGCCAGGTGTAGCACATACTACACATGGCAAAACTTTAGTGTGGCTGTTTTTTAAATGGGTTAGTCTGTTACAGCTCTCTTAGCATAGTTCCGTGGTTTCGTAGTGCGATGGTTCCATAGTGACAGTGCGATTGTCCCTCCTGCAGGCGGTGCAGGCCGAGAGGAGCCTCACAGCTGAGCTGCAAACCCTGAAGAATGAGTTTCAGGAGAAGAACCGCTCCCTGGACCAGGAGGAGGCTGTGCTCCACATCCTGAAGGAGGAGGTGAGGGGCTGGTCTTGCAGACAGGCAGGAGTCATGGGGGTTAAAGAGCAACTAGCCAGGGGTCAGAAATATCTTAACTAATGTATTATTGCTATTGTTTAGAATCACTTCAGTCATCACCTCAATACCTGTCTTTTGTGCATCTACACATTTGCACATACCACATTTGTTCTAGGCGGTATTTCTTACTGATGCATTTCTGACACCCCCTAGGGGCAGAGTGTTGCAAGGGGGCAGGTTATTGGTTACACTCTGATGTGGCAGCTGTACTTTGAGATCACTTGAGAGCCCTTTTTAAGGTCGCAGTGGTGCTTTAAAATGAAACACAAAGTGATGCACAGAGTGATTATAAACACCTAGAAGAATACATTGGTTAAGATCATTTCCGCAAATCTATTTGACTTCATTTATGCAACCCTTTCAATCTGATCCGATATTCCACTTTGATCGTGCCATCGGGTATGCTTTGGTTTTGTTCACAAAAGCTCCCGTTTCCATTTTCCATGTGCCTTGCTCATGATAGATTCTTGCACATTTGAGACTACTGTAGATATTGGAAATACACATTTACAGAATTGTTTTATGAGCTCCAAACATTAATAGATTACTGATTGCCGGTCCCCCCCCCCAACCACCCTTAGTGTCTTGGATTTCGTGGAGCTGATGGTCCAGTGTGTGCTTTTCATGTGCAGGTGGTTTTGCTGTCCGAGCAGAAGCTAGCCCTGGAGCAGAGGATTAATACTGTGTGTTTGGAGGATGAAGCTCTGCAGGATAGTCTGAGTTCCCTAAGGGCACAGATCACACGACTGGAGAGCCGAAGCCTGGAGCAGGCCCTGCAGGTAACACAGTGTGTAATTTGCTCAATAAAAGTGTCATTGACAAACCCTGCAAGCTCACACTGTTAGCTTGTTGATTTTGTACTCTAAGGGCATGTCACACTTCTGTCAATCTCAAGATACAAAGGAATTGTAGAGGGGGCTTCTGAACCTCACACAGGGATAATTAAATGCTACAATCTGGTGATTTTTCCATTTTCTGCATCCAACTGCTTGTTGAACGGTATATATGTTTTTTTTTTGTTTTTTTTTATCCTGGAAAGTTCTGTCAGTTCCAGGTTCAAAGTCTTGCGTCTGAAGATACTACAGAGTGGAGAAGGAAATTACTTCAAAGCTGATAGAATCCCCGTGTTATTCTAAGAAAATCCACCTGCATGCTGAATTATATGAACAAAACTCCACTTATAAAAGCCTACAATTTAAAATGATGTTTTGAAGTTGCAGAGTCAAAGTTGGCGTTCTTAACGTGAATAGCTTGCTAGAGTTCAAAATGTGGGTTGCCTTTGCAGTAGTTATTTGGCTAAAAGGGCTAAGTCATTGGAATGTAGCTGTGACCCATCTGACAATAGCAGGACACATTATCCATTGATCTCAGGTCTGTATCAAAACTGTCGGAAGAACATCAATGTATTAATTTATAGCAGCAGGTTTGGTCAGTGGTGTTAGTCCTAAATCTGAAGCTAGCGGAACGCCACTAAAATATAGATTTTCTTAAACAAGAATTATACGAATTCACATTTTATTTGTATACTGAACACTTATAATAGGCAATGCATTTATCTAAGTGCCTTTCTCCAGCCTCGTTTGTGTCCACAGTCTTAGTGGATGTACTGTTGCTGTCGTCTTCGTCAGCATTTCTTAAAGAAGTAGTTTGTAATAGAAGTTCCTAATGCCCTTTTCATTGCATCAAGAGGACTGCTGACTGAATCAGAGAGTGGTGTCGGAGATGTGAGTCATGTGACTTTGCTTGTCTATTGTCTGCTTTCCGGCTGGACTACACCACTGGCCATGGTTGCCTGTCATGCATTGAGGTGTTAATGCGCATGGTGCTTTGCGTCGCAGCTGCGAGAGTCTGCGCGGGAGCTGGAGGCAGCGCGGGAGGGGAGCAGGCAGCTGCAGCTGCAAGTGGAGGAGCTCCAGGAGGAGGTGTGTCTGCAGGATCACAGCCAGTCCCTGCACAACCTCTCCCTGCAGTCTGAGATCGAGCAGAGCCTGGAGAACGAGAGCTGGGGCCACGAGAAGGAGCAGGTGAGGCAGCATCTATCCATCCCAATGCCTGCCATTCACCCAGTTTGACGTCAGGTTCCTATCTATAGCACATACCTCTCGTGAGTGCCACACCTGGGCCCTAAACCCATAGCTTTCTGTCCACTGGTAATCATTAATCTGTCTACAATCGCAGTACAAGCACTGTTGATGTCCCTAATGTGGCTGCTATTTTTTAGGAATAATTTGTCTGCATGGGGTTTTGTTTGCACCACGAGATGTCCCCATTAACTGTGTGTTACTGTAATACATTTAGTTCCAAATCACTTGGGGCTGGCCCGTTTTCAAAGGGCCCTTGACGCGGAGCACACAGTCATTCCAAAACCAGCATCAAACACGGGCCGTGTTACTGGAACACTGTGGGGTTTTCATTCTGTTGTAATCCTCCATGGTGCTCCAGTTTTAAAATCACACCTTCATGACAGTTCATTTGAGTGATGGTGCTTTAGTCATCCATCCACACTACAATACTCTTTCCAGTATGTTGTTTCATCCTCAAACTGTTTTGTTTTCCAAAAAACGCATTTTTCTGACGCAAGGTGTTTTTGCTAAGAACGCCCACGGAACGGGTTCTGTTTCTCCCTAAACTGCTTGTTTTTGAACATTTCCATTACAATTGTTCTGTTTGTGAGCATACCGGTTTCAGTTTGACTTGTCCAATGTATCCTTGGCTCTGAATTAGAGACAAGTGGAAACTATGAATGTTGACAGTGTAGCACAAAACCACATATGACATTTACCAACCCCACTGTCAACCCTTACCACTCATTCTTTAATGGCAGTGCTGTTGTACTGAATTGATTCTCTACTATTCTAGCTCAAGGGAAGCTACAATGGTACAATGGATCATTTTCAGATTTTGACTGACTAATAGTATGAACCAATACACACCAGTAATTAATAGTGCGCTAACAAATCAAAACCATTAATTAAATCAAACTTTAATATCTATGGCGTCGCCATTATTGAGAATTAGTCTATGCTTATTTTGTCAGTGCTGGTAATGCTGTAGTCTGCTGTTTTATTATTGTAGTGTTTGTTTTTGTTTCCAGGATACTACTGCGTTCCTGTTTTTCAGGAACAGTGACTTGAAACCTGGTTCCAAGAGACCGGGAGACCTAGTTTGAGGCAACTTTTCTGTATCAAACCTCAAGTCTCCCCTGGTGTGACATGCAGTGGCCTGAAACCTAGTCTCCTGAAACCAAGTTCCAAGCCACAAAGGGGCTTTGTGTTCCCTCAGTTAAGACATCTGTAGTGGCCTGTGGTGACCACCTTAAGTAGGTTTTCAGAGGGTGTTGCACATTGGTATTGCATAGTGGTCTTGCATTGTTTGGTGTGTTATTTTACTCTAGTTTTAATTGATCAGAGTCTCACTTTCTGGTTGCCTTGCAGATTACCAGAGAAATCCATTCCATTCGGGAGCAGCTCCAAACAGTGGTTGATTTGGAAACGTCAG
Source organism: Acipenser ruthenus (assembly GCF_902713425.1). Classification (NCBI taxonomy): domain Eukaryota; kingdom Metazoa; phylum Chordata; class Actinopteri; order Acipenseriformes; family Acipenseridae; genus Acipenser; species Acipenser ruthenus. The sequence continues at coordinate 4,130,146 of NC_081212.1, read as the reverse complement.
AGAGCCCAGCAGACAGTGTCTTCCAGTCTGCCAGCCTGCACATAGCGCTGTCTCAGCTCAGCCAGCTAGCTCAGACACTGGCACGGACCCACTCATCACAGGTAGGCTTGGTTTTGTTACAGAGAATTGACCTACCAATACGAAACCAGCCACCTCATACAATAGGTGACGTGGTTTAATTCTATTCATGTCAGCATTCACACCTTTCCTCATTATGTTTGGAACGAGGCACACCCAAATCTTTTTCGTTTTTGTCACTAGGAGACAAAGGGCTAGATTCTCAAAGTTATTAACTTAAAATGGCCAGCAGCACTTTGAGGAGATCCTGGACAAAACAAATCACCGTACAGTATCCGACCATATACAGAGCCAGTGGTTAGCTGTGTCAGACAGTATCAACTTTAGAAACCCATTGGAAATGGCATGCTAGTGTACAGTACCTGTTCACTGTTATTGCCTAAGTGGCCACAATTACAGACGCAGGTTTGTGTTCAGTGAATGGGTACATTCTTGCTTGGTTAGTCATCGGTATCAGAGCCTTTTTCTTTCATGAAGCCCCCTGGTTATTAAATGAAACACAAAGAGAGGTCTGAAGAGATAACATCCATTGTGTAACATTGATCCCCCTGACCTACAGTCTGCACTGTGTCCTCTTTCAGGAAGTGAAGCAGAACAGTGTCTCTCAACAGCAGAATCCTCGTGAGAACCAGGGTTTAACAGAGGAGCTGCGCTCTCAGGTAACCAAGAGGCTTGGCTTTGTAATGCCAGTGTGCAGAGGTAGAATAACAAGAATTGAGTCAAGAAGACAATCATTTCAGCTGAAATTCTCTAATAGTTTCATCATCCATGCCATTTCAAACACTCAATCCTCTTGCCAAGTCTATTATTAAAAATATATATATTCATTATTATTTAGGGGCAGGCATAACAAAAAAAATCCAAATTTAACATGGCCTAAAGCTCATAATTCAAGAATTTTAGGAATTTTTCAGATCATTTTTGACCTATGTCCAGAGGTGCTCATCTCACTTGAGGAACACTGCTTTAAGCAGAGCACAGTAAAAGGTACTCTCAACATCCTCTCTCATCGCAGAACGACCAGCTCAGCAAAGAGAATTCAGAGCTGAAAGAACGTCTGGAGACAAAACAAGCCGATAGGCAATTACAACAAGCCATTCGAGACCGGGATGAAGCCATTGTAAAGTAAGTGAAACTCTCAGAATGAGACCTGTAACATCTATTGCCCCCTACTGGCTGAATTACCACATTGCTAATGCCTATAACGCTAACTAGGTATTTGTCATATTACTCAATACATTTTATTTTATCCTGCTTGACACACTTTCAATACTGGCCAGGTATAGAGACCCCATTTAACTGACCCTTACTTCACCATCGCATAAAACAATTACCATGAATGTAATAACAAATCTATTTCAATAAAATTGACCTTTTTCCATGTTAATCTTTAGCAAAGTAGGACTGTTAACATCATTTTATTTAGGTGTCTTTGATTTCGACAGAAGACAGAATTACACATACAGGTTTTATTGTCAAACTGACTCTCTTTCTCTTTGCTGCAGATTGCAATGTAACCATTTGTCATTGTTCCACTCCATTCCATTACTACTACTTGCAAAGTTTATTCAAACTATGTTATGAATCACATATAGACATCAAAAGCTTGCAGTCCCCCACCATGTGTGTGTACCGGTAATGCAGCAACATGAAAGAGCTACAAAACCGCAGCCTCTGTTAATGCCTTTGTATTGTGTTTTCTGATGCTCTGCTAATCCGCGGTGGGGATATTGTGATGTCATGTTCCTGTTGTTTTGTGCTCCCGCTTTAGGAAGAATGCCATGGAGTCAGAACTGCTTAAGAGCAGGAATGACATGATGTTGCTGAACAACCAGCTGCTGGAAGCGATCCATCGCAAGTTAGAGCTATCTCAGGAGCTGGAGGCGTGGCAGGTACTGTGCTGCACAGACAGTGTGTTCTGCTTCTGAAAGCAGCTCGCTACCCGTTTTGTTGTACTTGTACTAGAGGTTTATACAGCATGTGTGTTTATTGTATAGGCGGTGCATGGGCAAGTGCCTCTGTGATTGGCTGTGGCTCTGCTTAGAGGTACAGGAATTTTGTTAAATACTGTGATTGGTAGATTTCTGTGATTTATAATTATTATCTGATTACTAATACACACAAAGCTTTGCCATGTTAAAGACACTCTGGCTGGCCGCTATTGTGAAAACTGTAGCTAATATCACGTGGGCCATCGTTTGCCCTGATCACAGCCTGGAAAGTACTGGTAAGTGTCTCGAGAGATCCAGTCATTAATATTTCGTGCAGAGGTGCGGGCAGAGGGTGATGAATGCGTTGTCCTAGTTCGTCCCGAGACATGCTCAATTGGATTGAGATCTAGGGATTGTGCTGACCATGGAAGATGAAGTTTCTGTCATGCTCCACATGTGTGCACAGATTGTTTTTATTCAGCTGAGAAATCTAGAAACACTCTGGACCTGAGGTGTTTCTCATGCCCTGTACTGATCCAATCCAAGTTTCTGGATTCCAGTGAAAAGTCATTTGTTTGTGCAGTCTGGCCTGTGATTGGATCAAATGACGCGAGTTGCACTCCTGTTGTGTGTGCCCTCTGGTGACCACAATACAGCTGCACAACTAACAAGACTTCAGTACATGTGTTTTTACCCAGTATAAATTATACATTACACTGTATAATGAAAGAATCATAATAGAATCCTGAAAATCAATTTAAATAACTATGTACTATACCTGCATAACAAAATCTTTTTTTTGTTGTAGTTCAAGCTGCATTTTAAATTGTGAACATTTCAAAAGGAAGAAATGTTGTGTTGTAATTTACTCTCATTGATACTGCAAACATTATTTCAGTACGTAACTGCAATTGAATTTAGAGCTCAATTTCAGAACCCTCTTTTTCTTTTCTTTTTTTTTTTTTTCAGGACGACATTCAGATCGTGATCAACCAGCAACTGAAGAGCCAGCAGCAGCGTGACGAGAGGAAACACCAGCCAGCCAACAGCACCAACTCGCTGGCCTTTCTGCGCCGGCCCAGCAGACTCAACACTGAGAAGAAGAGTTTCTTATCTCTCTTCAGGACCTGAGCCCCCAAACCCAACCCGCGGAACGAGGGTCGAACCCACAGAGACTGGGTTAACCTCATGGACAACATGGGAGGGGTCAGCCCACATCTCAGGCCCAGACGAGACACAACTGCAAGGATGCATTCTGGGAAGCACTATGTCAAGGAGTCATCACCTTGAACATTTATAATATGAAGGGTTAGCAGTATGTCAGTACTGCTCCGGGCAAAACTGGCAATTAAGAAGAACCAAGACCTCCAAATGTTTGACATCAAATAACCCAATCATTTTAAACTCACTGATTTCCAGTTACTGGTGACCAGTGGTTCAAGTATTTATTACCTTTATTAATGATCTGCCTAAAACCTCATTTATAAAGCTTTCATTAAGCTAGACAAGCTTTTTAAAATGTGTGTTTTTTTTACAGCAGATTTATGTGCAGGTACAGTCAGTGTTTGACTTATGTTCATGCATGTTGATAACAACAATGGAAAACTACAGCAATATTCCATATAATTAAGTTAAAAACAGGACAGATTCTGTTTTAAAGTGTATATGTTTTTTGTGATGAATAGGTGATTACATGTTGTTTAATATGTACATAGAAAGGTAAAAGAAACATAATGCTGTGTAAATGTGCACTGTAGGAATGGGGCTTTTTTATTTCAATTATATTCGGTCTGTAGCTATAATAAAGATCAGTACAGAAGACTTACTGTAACTGTTAATGCCATCTGCAAAGCAATCAGCTTCAGAAGTTCATGTGCAAGAAACGAGGACCAATGTGACATACAGAAGACTTACTGTAACTGTTACAATCAGCTTCAATGTACAGATGTATAACATGCCAAATATTTTGGTGTATAACAGTATATTGAACTTTGTGTCAATGCTTTTTTTTTTCAGTTTGACACATCGTACTGGGAGCTTAGTCATAAATCGTAACAATTGTAAATTCTGGTGCTCATTTTATTTTTAGTGTCTTGACCAAAGGCATGCAGTTCGTAGGGTTTGTATCAGCTGAAATATTTTGCTGACCATGCGTAAGTCACAGATCTTAACTGACTCCTTTCCAAAATCACTCCCAACAATCCTGATGTCTTAAATGAACAAGTAATATTAGATTGTTTATAATGTAAAATAAATACCTTTTTTTTATATTTAATATTTGTATTGGATGTAATTTATTACACAAAACAGCGTGATTTACACAGATCACATGTGGTGAATTGAAACTTGGGGTACCAACAGCACTATAGGTATAAATACGCTGCTTCACCGTCCGTAGGCATCTGAGGTCTTGAAAGCTTGGCTGGGCATGGTAAACGGGGAGAATCTCAATTGCTTGGATAACTCATAGTTGCCTGAGCAGGTGTGAAGATGCAGTTAGGGTAAGTGTGACAAAAGTACATTCTATAACCAAAGTTTGCATGAGGAACGCTATGAGACAGACATTTCTCCCATTTCATTCTGATGCAGGTTTTAAAGAAATTGGGCCATCCAAAATAACACAGCAGAGATCTAACTCACCAGTTTAATATGAGCTCAAGGGTTAAGACGAACCTCGTAAGCACAGCAGCATGTTGTACTTGTGCGTTAACATGAAGAGTAAAATCATTTTAGACTCATTTCCATAATATTAATATCACATCCATCGTAATACATCACAGCACCCAAACAACCAACACAGTGTTTCAAAGGTTACAATGCACGCTATTCCTGTACAGCAAGTGCACTGTTTTAAACAACTGTTACGTAAAAACAATAACTACAATACATTGCAAATTAGAAAATGTAAGATAAAAACGTCAACATCTGAGCAAGGACATAGATGTATATACATATTATAATGGAAAGAACATTGCAACCTTAACAACCATCCTGCTGTAATGTATATGTTCAGCAGTGTCATTAACAAGATAACATTAACGATCATAAAATACCACATGGACATTAACGGAATACATGGACCCATATTACAATGTGCGTATATAGTTTATAATTACTTTTTTTTAATACATACATAGGCAGCCTGTTTGTTCCCTCCTCTAACAGTATGGGTTGATATTGTTGCAGACAGCAGTATCTATTGTACAGTATTACAAGTGTACATACAGTGCTCCTTCGCTAGAAAGCGGGTTTCGAGGGGCACACAATATAAGCAGTATAACCAAAGAGCGTTATTAACGGGGGAGAGGGTGGGGGGCGCCGCGGGACACATAACACACATCTGACTAAAATACAAAATAAAATAACTCCCTCTAATGCATATATAGTGAAGCAAAAATTTACCTTTTTGTAAATTAACCATGCATAAAGAACCATGTAATCAACGCTATAAAAAGAAAATGCTATAAAAAGAAAAGGCAACATTCGGAGCTGAAGCATCTCGTCTCCCAGAGAAAGCCGCAGTTCCTCTCTCGACAAAAAAGTAAATACATTAGGAAAGATAACCATGTAATAGGCCTAATATTTATTTAGTTATAAAACGAATGCTGAATAAGATGTCTGTGTTATAAAGTGCCAGCGCAGCTTTTCTTCAGTTCAGAAAAGGGAGAGACAGAAACGGAAGTTAGACTGAGAAGTTGTTTACAGTTTGAACAACACCGGTACTGTATTTACTGTAGACAGCCTTATAGCGAGGGAGCACTGTAGTCTATATCTCACTGCAGCAGTCCCAAGACAGCATGGTGTTTTGTTTCCTATTGTACTAGGACTGCAGAAATGTACAGATGGAGTTGATAAAGTCCATAGGTCTGTCCCGATGGATCCAGTGGCTGGCGTCAGGTATGTACTGGATATCGGAGTTAGGAAACAGGCGTTGGATTTCAGGATAGTCTTCGGAGCTGTGTGATCAAAACACAATGGATCAGTCCAAACAAAATAATACCAAACTTACAAAGCACTGGGTTATTGAAGCTCATACTCGAGTGTAGTGTATTACCTGATGTATGGTGAATTTCCTCCACCCAGAAACAGTGTTGGGCCAAGGTAGGACGTGTCAAAATCTGGGAAGCTCATGATGTTATCCAAGTGCTTGATGATAGCGTCCAGGTTCACTCTCCAAGTGTAGTGTCCATCTTGTTCAATAAGGTTTGTCAGAAGAAACTGTCTCACTGCCAGCTCCTGCATCAACAAACAGAACGAAAAGCTTTTTAAAATATCAGTTTTAATAATCCATGTTATCAATGATGGGCTACACTATTTTTGAAAACAATATATAGTGCATCCACCAGGTGATGCGCTAGGTAAAAATACAATAGGGTGTATAACTTAGAGAGCATGAGTTTAGCCATAGTCCCTACTGGGTTATCCTAGCTATATAAATGAAAGAATATAATATAAAAAATGAACCAAACCCAAAGAGTTTAACTCTAAAACTTCCACTGAAAATGGCTTGGTGTACACCAGGGTCGGGTCAGTCTCTGTTTCTCAAATGCAATTCCAATTCCAATTTCTTCAAAGAATTTAGGATTGGGAATTGATTTTTAAAAAGTAACAGGAATTGACTCCAGCCCTGGTGTTCACTGCAGCTCGGTGAGCACTAAGCAGATGGGTTCCAGATGAATTTGTACCAGACCACTCACACCTTCACAAATGGCCGCAGCTGGTCCTCAGCTTGTTTCCTTGCTGTGGATCTGGGGATGCCGCTGTCTACTTTGACAGCTTTCATGGCTGTGATGTAGGAAGGGAAGCCGGTGTGCATGGTGGTCTGGCTGGGGCTGATATCGACCACCACCAGTCGCTCCACAAGGCCTGGCTGTGAGAAACAGGACAAAACACAGGGGGTCAGACAGAATGCCTTGTAAGGACCCCACAGTATGGTGGGAGGATCAATGGGTTTCACCAAAGTGGAAATAAAAGGCAATTAACAATCTACAGAAGATAAGAACTAGCAATGTTTTTATATAACGTAGGCACCGAACCTTACCTGTAGAAGGGCGGACGTCATAGCCAACTTGCCTCCCATACTGTGCCCAATCAAAACACATTTTCCTACATGCAGCTGGCTCATTAGATTCATGAGGTCATTGGTCATTACTTCATAGCTCATGAAGGGGGTGTGTGTGCTGTTGCCATGGTTTCGAGCATCCACAGTAAGCACCTGACTAGACAAAGGAAAATTAGTGTACAAACATACAGGCACCTGAAATGCAACTAACTGGATAATATCATCCATCTCTATAAAAACACACAACTGGGGTATATTTATAACACTAAATAATAATAATAATAATAATAATAATAATAATAATAACAAACGGTAATGTCTTCTTTGTTGAGGAAGACTTCTAGTTGAAATGTTTGTGGCAGAAGTTTTGTATTGCTACGCTAGCTTGCACATTCCCAACCCTGATTGATCAGTCATACCTTTCTGCCTGTCCGCTGCACCAGCGCCTTCGCTATGGACTGGAAATTGGATTTACTGCCAAACAAGCCATGCAGGAACACCAGGGGAGTCTCAGTCCCTGTGCCATCAAACACATCATATGACAGGGGCACCGCTCTGACAAAGAAGAAGAGAGAGGAACACCACACGCTGCCAGTAAGTTTTTAGTTGCTGTGATAAACAGAAACCAAGATCTTTTCCCCTCCTGCAATGCACTTACACATTATTATTTTATGCAGTACTCTGTCCAGTCTCTAAAGTAATGTGTATCTGCTGTACTCCATAATCAGTGATTGATGAATGATCAAAGTGTGTTTTTGCATGGACCTGTCTTGATTTCCAATCAACACAAACACAGTGTGATTAGACTGATGGCTGTACTTCGGTACTGTACAGTATACAGTATGTTTTCTAAAAAAGGAAATTTAGAGGACTCGTTAGAGGTCACAGTTACAATGTGTATATATTACAGGTTTAAGTAAATGATTTATTTTACTAGAGCTACTCTGTTAGATTGCAAAAACTTCATCATGTTCACTGTTGCACACAAGTTGTAAATAATTAAAGTACAGACGCGTATCTTGTAAAAATTAAACAATCGTTCTTCTTACTGAGCATACATTTAGAAATAATACTTTACTGTACAATGCATGTGTGAACAGCTGTCATGCATTACAGAATATACAGTAAAACACAGTACAGTAGCAGCCACTGTCACTATTAATGTTAGTTCTATAAAAGGCGAACCTCGCCGATCCGTCGCTGTCAGCGCTGCCGGAGCTATTGCTCCGAGTCCCGGCTACAGAACAATAAGCAATGCCTTGAGTCCGCCTGAAAGACATCACACTGTTGTAACACCGACACAGGAACCTCATGGTGAAAAGACGTGTGCTGTCAAATCCAGCAGTAACAGAAAAGCAAAGAAACAACTTGTTGACTGAATATCAACAGCACCACGCAGGGGTGGCACGTTTGCTAATGGCACAACGTGATGACGTAGGCTGCTGCGCCGCACAACAGTTCAAGACCTTTCAAGGTAGGCGGTAAATACAAAATAGGGAACACTACAAAATATTTAAGTGCACGAATACGTGAATACGGTTACCTTTAATCAAGTACAAGATACAGAAAGTATAATTATAACTGAGAGCAGCAGCAGAATACAGCAAAGTGTGGAGCCGCTCAGTGCAAGTACAAGATGATGCAAGTACTGATTCAGTTGGGTGCCATATAGTCCAGTGAGGTTTAATACTACCATCGAGCACTCGGGCGTTCTTTGCACAATGCATTTTAACTACTGCATTTGTTTATAATATTAAGAGTTGATAACTGTTAACTTCTTATTGTAATATGAAGTCTATTAAGATTTTTTTTTTAAATAATATAAATTACACAACGCCACCAGCAGAGGGCGCAAGCACCACATGAAAATGTAAAATTTTCCGTGTTGTATTTTCCAAGCTTTGGGTGGACTTGGGGAAAAGGGTCAAAATTAACATATTATAAACGTACAAACATGTTTTTGTTTCAAAGAACAGAATCTACAGATATTGTGAAAACATTTCATTTTTATCTCTTATTTTTATTTCAAAATGTCTGTGTTTTGAAAGGTGGTCTTACCACGTTTTGCGTTTACGTTAACCGTGAATCACCTTTTGTGCAAAACATCACGAGAAGGTCGATGTAACCTTACATCTTGGAGTGAAATTCAAAATAAGCACTTAAGATATGGAAATGAAAACAAAACATGGATAACATAAGCGATCTTACAAACACGCTGAGGGACTGCAGAACAGCAGGGTGGTGAAGATGACTACCTCTAATAATTAGAGAGTTCGAGTTTACTTTGTTCTGGAACGATATGACTCATTTCCTCTAGGGAAGTTGTGAGTAGATGTCTGTAGGGGAGTCGGTTTTCCATGTGGATCGACAGTTACATGAGTTCTGTTTAAACTGTTCCCTGTAAAACATGTATCAGACTTTTACTGTCTTGCCCATCATGACTGAAACTGATTTTCACCAGGGAGATGCAGCTTTTGTATTTCACAGAATACATGTAGTATGCATTAGTTCTGTATGCTGGTATTTTGATTAAACTATGTCCAGCCCTTTTCATTCAGCCTCTTGTCTTGCTTAGAAACCTCAACTTCTGAGGTTAATATACTTTAAGTTATAATCTGCTGCAGGATTCAAAGGCATTTGACATGTCAGCGACACCACCAACCTTATATATCCCATTCGCCGGTATCACCCAGGGGTCTTGCAGAAGGAAATTTGAGTTCCAGTGAACAAGTAAAGGCTAGTATGTCTATTTCAGGCTAGCAAACAATCACATCTATGCTCAGGTGAATTATCCCGCTAATTTAACAAGGGCGAAAATGATCAGGCCAAACAATTGTTAACTTATAATGTACACACCTTTACAATAACCCAAACAATTATTCAAAAAGGATCTGTATAAGCCTGCCTACCTTTTATTATCCTGTTATGAACTATATTAAATAATGTTATATATATATAAAGAACAGACACAAATCTAATATAATGCCATTATCTAATATACATAAACATAAAAAAATATGGTTCTCATTTTTAATTTCTTATGGTTGAATAGGATAATAAAATATTTCCATCAATATTGAGGCTACATTGAACGCTTAGCACATATAAACTCAACATCAACGTTTTTGAGGACACAGGTGTATTATCGTGTCTTAACAGAAATAGGACCTTGCTTTAATGAGACAAGCCACCTGTTCATGTGGAAATAAGGTGAAATTGGGTCTGGGATGTCCGGCCATTTCAGTGACTAAGTAATCGTAAAATCTCTACTGTAAAACAATTTTCAAAAACCTCCTTAAATCATGCACATGATCCACTGTAGGCTTCAACAGCCTAGTAGCTATGCAAGTGCCCAGGCATGCTGCACTGTTTAGAAGTGTGTCTGTCTGCTTTCCATATTCTATTTTACATATGTAAATCTTAACAAACTGCCCTAGCCTATAAACTACAAAGTGGACAAAAGCCCATCTTTAAATCCACATGTTTAGACCTTTTTTCCCCAGAAGAAATGGCACCGTTTGTTTTTTTTATTTGGTGCTTGTATTTAATAATAGATTTGAATTAATCAAGTAGATCAAATAATCAAGTAGACAAAGCGTTTTACTATATCCCAATATAGCTCAATAAATCCCAGTACAGCACAGACACTAATTGCAAACTAATGGTCTGTGGTATTTTCATAGCAGATTAGAGTGTTTGAGCTAGGAAAACATTGTTCTGCATTTTACAGAACTGGAGATCAGCATGATTATATAGTTTGCAGAGTGGTTATAGTTTACTGTGTACCAGTTTGTTTCACTCGTTTGCCAAATACTAATCTTTGCCAAGATTTGTTTATACAAGTTATATCTGATCTGGTATTTTTAAAACATACTTTTATTAATATCTTAACTCAAATCTTGAGAATCCAGAATATTAATAACAGTCTCAAACTACTTCTCTGTAATCACATAAGGTATGCTTGTCTGTTCAGTATTTGATTATATCTGCTACATAATCAGTCCAAGGAAACTTCAAACTTGGCAGAATGTAGATGTTCTGTGTGTATGTTAGTGCAAGCTTTCTTGGTTCAAAGCCCCTTCCCCTTATGACTGGACCCCCCCATTCGAAATTCAGATCAGTTTAGTGAGCGAGGTTGTTAGTTTCTTCCAGTAGAAGTGCTACTGCTTTCGTTATGTTCAGTGTCATTTCTCTGAATGTTTGAGAAACTGTTCCATAGTTACTGTACTCTGTTGTACACCGTCTGATTGCAAATACATCATAAACCTGCCTGGAACGGAAAGCGGGAGCAGTGTGCTTTGTTTTATTTTTTAAGGGGAAGAAAATACATGAAGAACTTGTATTAATATAATTGCCTATTTTGTTCTCCTTACAACCCCACCTTTTATTGTATAATGGTACATGCTGTTAGCGCGGGGCATGAGCTGACCTCAATGAAATTCAGTATAATCCTTAGCGCTTAACAGCAGCGTTTGTGTACATGAATTGATCCCCCTGTCTGGGGAACCTTACTTTGTCAGGGTCATTTGGGTAAGAAAATGTTTGTATGTGCTGCGGCCCCCCTGAAACTATCGTATCGCCCCCCCAGGGGTCCCTGGCCCCCAGTCTGGGAACCCCTGCTTTAATAGAACTGAAATGGTACAGCTCTGGCCAAAAGTTTTGCATCACCCTATAGAATGATCTAATTTATCTTCATAAAGTCGAATTAAACCTGCTGCATAATGTTACCTTAACATATTAAATGACATACTGCTATATATATACAGTATTTGGACTGGCCTTCAACTGAATAAAGGGCCATACATTTTCCTAACTTTAACATTTGACCTTAATATAGTTTGCTTGAGGTTCAGTGAGTGGCTGAGTGCCCATTATTATTTGTTTATTTAACAGACGCCTTTATCCAAGGCGACTTACAGAGACTAGGGTGTGTGAACTATGCATCAGCTGCAGAGTCACTTACAATTACATCTCACCTGAAAGACGGAGCACAAGGAGGTTAAGTGACTTGCTCAGGGTCACACAGTGAGTCCGTGGCTGAGGTGGGATTTGAACCGGGGACCTCCTGGTTACAAGCCCGTTTCTTTAACCACTCGACCACACAGCCTCCTATGCATGCCCATGCATGTATATAAACAGAACTCTCTGCTCCGCTGGCTTCTGTAGTCATAGCACCAGACTGTGGCTGAAAGCAATGGCTGTTAAAAACAAACCTCAAAATACAGCTGGCAAACGAAGGTATGGGGGCATATTACGGATTGGGATTGTTAATGCAAAGTACCAATCAGTGCCAACTGTGATGGTGGCTTTTATCATGTGAACAGCATAGAAACCGGGCTGAAACCTGTAACAGATTGCAAGCCACTGTGAAGGCGGTGCTGGAATTTTCAACAAGGATATTTATACAACGCACCTGCATACCTGTAGTAATAGCCAGGATAGATTTTGCTGGCCACGCTCGGAGAACGGCCAGCATAGAGTTCACTTGTCTTATTCATTTCAGATAATAATTACCTTTGCATTAAACACAGATCAGGTGAAGTAGTTTAAATACTGCAGGTTGGATTTTGTTTTTGATTCAGAACGGCACTTATCACAGTAGGTTTCCTCCCTGAAATGTGTGATACAGTTATTTCAATCACAACCTAAACTAAAACAGGTCCCACATTGCTAGCAGACAACATACAGATGAACATAAAGAAGAACAGGAAATTGCCAAAGGCTAATTTTATAAAGGTCAAGAGCCCTGCACTTAACTCTCCTAACTCCAATAGAGACTTGTGATTGCCAATGATGAACTCAGGTCAAAATGTCTTGCTTTTGTGATCACAGTCTTGTACAAACCTCTTCATTCTTGGCCACTTTACGACTTGTAAAGGCAATGGTAGGACGCATACTATATCAATAAGGGCTTGTAACCAGGAGGTCCCCGGTTCAAATCCCACCTCAGCCACTGACTCATTGTGTGACCCTGAGCAAGTCACTTAACCTCCTTGTGCTCCGTCTTTCGGGTGAGACATAGTTGTAAGTGACTCTGCAGCTGATGCATAGTTCACACACCCTAGTCTCTGTAAGTCGCCTTGGATAAAGGCGTCTGCTAAATAAACAAACAATAATAATAATAATATGATTCTGTTTGATATGATGTTGTGCTGTAGCTGCTGGCAACACAGTCAAAGCTGTAAAACTGCAGTGAGTCAGGCGGACACGCAGGGTTATTGCCATGAACTGTACACAGTGTTTTGTATTTATATGTTTATTAGTGAACTGAAATATTTTTTTATATGGTAAATCAAGTTGAGACTGGCCAGAGAGGAGACAGGCCATCTTATTAAACTCCCCGTAAAAAACAGGGATGGATCAAATTGCTATGCCATGGGAGTCTTATTTCCATCCCTGCTACGTCTTTGTTGTTATTAGCTTGTTAACCTTTGGGTAATAAGAATGACCCTGCCTCTGCGCATGCGGGATTGGGGGCCGGATTTGGGTCGATGCCGTTCTCTAATTCCTCTCTTTGTGTTTCTTCCAGCACGTCAGTTAAATGCTTGGTTGGATCTGCCCTGATTCTGTCAGCACTGGAACATTGTGTTTGAGTGTCGACTCACTGACTAATCTACAACTATTTCCAGACTTATCAGTAGACCAACAAACGGACCATAAATCAGGGGGCTAACTGCAGAAATAAGCCTGGTTAGTTTATATTGGCTTGTAGTGTTTAGTCTAATTCCGAGTTCAGGAATCTGAGGGAGGCTAAAGAACAAAGAATGAAGCTCTTTCAGAATGACCGCTGTAGTGCATTGGGTTTGAGACCTGTCCTCTAAATCAATGCAGGAAGAAAAAACAAAAAAAAAAAACAAGTGCTCTGGCTTTCCTGTTCCGTACCACAGGGATCGCTTTTGCTGTGTTACCTGTTTGACAATGTGGGCAATAATCCTTACACTATCAGTGCACTAGAGTGGACATTTTGAAAAGAGCTTTGAAACAGACTTTAAATGTATAAGTGTAAAAAGTTGTCAGGATGTTAACAATGAAAAGAAAAATGACAGGTATGTTATTTAAACAGTTGTAGCAACACCTGGGGACGTGTAACGCTATATTTTTTGGAACCCCGCTACTTCCTCTTTAAGTGGCAAACAAAATGGGCAGATTATTGATAGCTACACTAAAAATACCAGCGTTTCAAGGGCCATTTCCTTTAATTTGTTTTAAATCTGTTATCAGTAGTGCCCTAACTATGGAGCTTTGCAAGTTTTCAAGATTCTTTGGTTTCCGAATATGTGTGCAGAGGGAGGTTTTTCTATTTTATCTTGCTTTGTTAAACACACATTATACACAACAGATAGTCTTTTAAAAACTTCCAAAACACATTCATAATGAAACTCCAAGGCTTTATGAATACTGCATCAGATATGCACAGTCATCCTAGTTTTGATAACTCAGCAATGGACTTGTCATTGGGACCTTGTGGAACACTCCCTAATCTGTGGGTACCGAGAACCACGCTGACCTGATCTGTATGTTACACACAATGGATTTAGTTTAGCAACTGTTTTAACACTGCATGCTAGTTTCATCTACCAAGCATCTCGTTGGCTTGCTGGCTTTGCGTGGATTGTATATTCTGGTTTCGGTGTTAACGACTGATAAGGTGAAAGTCAGAGTTCTAACCCCTGGTTTGCATAATCCTTAAATGTGTCGTAGTACAACGTGAGTGACTCAGCTTTGTTGTGTGTTTAAGGCTTGCTGGAATGCTGGAAGATTTACAAGTTCTGCGTTTACTGTGGACTTTGGGAGCTGTCTAATAAGCAATCCAGTCAACATTTGAACAACTTGTAAAAATCTTGGTAAACAAGAAAACGAAGGTTACAGATCTGCATAAACTAGGTGTTAATTCCATGACTCAAGATCCGCATCTGCTCAGCAACGCGGGAATAATTTAGAATAGTGCATGAGTGAATGAATGCAAGATAGAGCAAAGAATAAATAAAATAATATAAAAAAAATATTCTAAGCTATATGTATATATAATTAGCTCAAAGAGCCAGTTACCCAACGTTTTGATATGTTGTACATATCTTTCTGAAGGGAGCATGTGTTTGAATCAAAACATTGGAGGTGTGTATATATATATATATATACAGTGCCTTGCGAAAGTATTCGGCCCCCTTGAACTTTGCGACCTTTTGCCACATTTCAGGCTTTAAACATAAAGATATGAAACTGTAATTTTTTGTGAAGAATCAACAACAAGTGGGACACAATCATGAAGTGGAACGAAATTTATTGGATATTTCAAACTTTTTTAACAAATAAAAAACTGAAAAATTGGGCGTGCAAAATTATTCAGCCCCCTTAAGTTAATACTTTGTAGCGCCACCTTTTGCTGCGATTACAGCTGTAAGTCGCTTGGGGTATGTCTCTATCAGTTTTGCACATCGAGAGACTGAACTTTTTGCCCATTCCTCCTTGCAAAACAGCTCGAGCTCAGTGAGGTTGGATGGAGAGCATTTGTGAACAGCAGTTTTCAGTTCTTTCCACAGATTCTCGATTGGATTCAGGTCTGGACTTTGACTTGGCCATTCTAACACCTGGATATGTTTATTTGTGAACCATTCCATTGTAGATTTTGCTTTATGTTTTGGATCATTGTCTTGTTGGAAGACAAATCTCCGTCCCAGTCTCAGGTCTTTTGCAGACTCCATCAGGTTTTCTTCCAGAATGGTCCTGTATTTGGCTCCATCCATCTTCCCATCAATTTTAACCATCTTCCCTGTCACTGCTGAAGAAAAGCAGGCCCAAACCATGATGCTGCCACCACCATGTTTGACAGTGGGGATGGTGTGTTCAGGGTGATGAGCTGTGTTGCTTTTACGCCAAACATAACGTTTTGCGTTGTTGCCAAAAAGTTCGATTTTGGTTTCATCTGACCAGAGCACCTTCTTCCACATGTTTGGTGTGTCTCCCAGGTGGCTTGTGGCAAACTGTAAACGACACTTTTTATGGATATCTTTAAGAAATGGCTTTCTTCTTGCCACTCTTCCATAAAGGCCAGATTTGTGCAGTATACGACTGATTGTTGTCCTATGGACAGAGTCTCCCACCTCAGCTGTAGATCTCTGCAGTTCATCCAGAGTGATCATGGGCCTCTTGGCTGCATCTCTGATCAGTCTTCTCCTTGTATGAGCTGAAAGTTTAGACGGACGGCCAGGTCTTGGTAGATTTGCAGTGGTCTGATACTCCTTCCATTACAATATTATCGCTTGCACAGTGCTCCTTGGGATGTTTAAAGCTTGGGAAATCTTTTTGTATCCAAATCCGGCTTTAAACTTCTCCACAACAGTATCTCGGACCTGCCTGGTGTGTTCCTTGTTCTTCATGATGCTCTCTGCGCTTTAAACGGACCTCTGAGACTATCACAGTGCAGGTGCATTTATACGGAGACTTGATTACACACAGGTGGATTCTATTTATCATCATTAGTCATTTAGGTCAACATTGGATCATTCAGAGATCCTCACTGAACTTCTGGAGAGAGTTTGCTGCACTGAAAGTAAAGGGGCTGAATAATTTTGCACGCCCAATTTTTCAGTTTTTTATTTGTTAAAAAAGTTTGAAATATCCAATAAATTTCGTTCCACTTCATGATTGTGTCCCACTTGTTGTTGACTCTTCACAAAAAATTACAGTTTCATATCTTTATGTTTGAAGCCTGAAATGTGTCAAAAGGTCGCAAAGTTCAAGGGGGCCGAATACTTTCGCAAGGCACTGTATATATATATATATATATATATATATATATATATATATATATATATATATATATATATATATATGTCACATCACACATACCATAGCCTGAAGCTTATCACAAGTAAACAGTTTGTTACCAAACTTGCTGTTTTGTTGGCTAAGGATTCTGCATTCTCAAAAGCACATAATAGACAGATGTTACATTTCTCATCATTTATTTTCTCCTCACAAGACAATCTAAGTATAATTGAAACCACGAGTTTACATTGTATAAAAATAAATCCATTTCATAACAACCTATACCACTCTGTTGATATAGTAGAGAGGTATCAGTTTCATACCCTATATAACACATGCCAGTACTCTGTAGTTATACTGTATTTGCCGTAATTGTCAACGTTCCATATTTCCATGTCTTCAATAATTAAGCAATAAATGATAACAATGGTTGGAATTCAATACGCAGTTGTGTTTTGAGCGGGTTTTGAGTCTGAACTGTAATTACCTGTAAGATTAACTTTCTTTACCTTCAGTTCCTAACGCTAGTGTACTTTTGTATAAAAAATAGATGTTGTGTTTGGCTTGAACAGGTCTGGCGTATACAGTACCTGGGATTAAACTTCAAAAAACAATTACAATAGTGTGCTATCAGACACGATGACAACAGTGGCAGAATTAGCACTGTTCTCTGTGTAAACAAGGAATGGCCTGTGATCGGATAAGGTCAGGTGCCTAGCAACTTCCTCTCCTTTCCCCTGCTCCAGTATCGGTCACATGACCTGCCAGTTTCACCAAGCAGTTTAGAGCACAGAGGAGTCTTCCCAGGAGAATTCTTCTTTTGTCTGAGGAGTATCCTTTTGTAAGCGCAGATGTAAAAAAGCTGTCTGATCAGCAACGGAAAAACTTTCACCTATATTTGAGCACCATAAAAAAATTCAGTAAAATAGTACTTTGTTTTTTCAGCGTTTATTTCTTATGTTACCAGAAGCAGTGACCTCAAAAGTGTGGATCATTATCTGCTGTAGGCAGATTTTCACATTTTAAACCATACCGGATTCCCCAAACCTATTTGTTTCTGAAATAATTTACAAGAAATTATTTTTAGATTATGTTTGAATGTTTCATTCGATAGCAGAGAGTGGCCCATAAACTTTTTTTGAGGTGCTCGATGCTAGTGTGTAGCTGTCAAAACCCACAAATAACTGCCCAGATGGAAATTGTTCATATTTCTCATTGTTGTTTTAAAATCTGCATTTGTATCTGTATGAGTTGATTGTGAGCATGCTTGCAGCTGCTGGGCTATCAAGGGAACCAGTTCCAGTATGGCTTTCTTGTGAAAAGAGATTAGGTTTTGATCATTTATCATCACTAAGAACATTATGGCAGTTAGTTCATAGTGTCCAACTGGGAAACAGTAGAGTATGTTTTAGTGTATGGGGCAGCTGTCAAAATCACAGGTTTTTCAAAGCTGACTGTTTCTAGCAACAGCATATGTTTTCAAATATGAGTTTTCGTGACTTTTGCAATGCTGTGCAGTTTCTAAAATGTTGTAAATTGAGTAATAGGCTGTTGTTTTTTTCTACTCTGAGTATTTTTTAAGAGGTTTAAAACCCTGTTCAACCAGCTAAGAGGAGATGTGCTTGAGAACCCTTTTGAAAGCACAGAGGGGTTGTTTAAACTATTTAAAAAAAAGTAAAATAGACAAACATTCATGAATATCAAACCATATTTCATTCATAAAAAAAAACAAAAAAACATCCACTTAATACCTAACGATTGAAATCTTTGTGAACAGGGCACAGCACTTCAAAACTAGCTATATTTTAATGAAAATAATTGAACATTTTGACACCATTGAGCACAGCATGGAAAAATACTGGATGAGAATAAACCTCACCATGGAAGATCATGGACTGCTGGATGAGAATAAACCTCACCATGGGAGATCATGGACTGCTGGATGAGAATAAACCTCACCATGGAAGATCATGGACTGCTGGATGAGAATAAACCTCACCATGGAAGATCATGGACTGCTGGATGAGAATAAACCTCACCATGGAAGATCATGGACTGCTGGATGAGAATAAACCTCACCATGGAAGATCATGGACTGCTGGATGAGAATAAACCTCACCATGGAAGATCATGGACTGCTGGATGAGAATAAACCTCACCATGGAAGATCATGGACTGCTGGATGAGAATAAACCTCACCATGGGAGATCATGGACTGCTGGATGAGAATAAACCTCACCATGGGAGATCATGGACTGCTGGATGAGAATAAACCTCACCATGGAAGATCATGGACTGCTGGATGAGAGTAAACCTCACCATTTTCCCTATTTTCCTTAAATTGCCTATGAAAAAGATGCAAAGGTTACCTGTCAATGAAAAAACAACTATAGTGTGTTTGCTAACTACAGAGATCAAGACACACTTTATGTCCTGTGTGTTTATACAATTTGAAGCTTAGTGTCAGGTAAAATAGTTTTATACCAGTCACGCAGGATGGATGGGCTACTTCTCTGTTTTTAGATATGTTTTATTTTACATAGTTTCTCTCCTTTTATAATTTCTTTTTACTTCAGTATCAGTTCTGTTTTTCTTAAGCATTGATTTGGTTCTCCTTCAGCATTTTGTTTGTCCTCAAATTCCTGAAATCTGTGTACTTAATCTGGACTGTACTCGCCATGCTGTTTGAATCGCTCCTTCTGTATTTTCCATCGAATGTATTCTGGCTACTTATATTTTTAATTGATTTTTTTAAAAGGTTTTTTCCAAACAGTCTTTTTGTTATACTGAATACGATTTACCTATAGCACTACTGTTAGCTTCTGACATATATGAAAACTGTTTTTTTAACTTTGAGACACACCAGGGTGTATTTAATGGATCTTAACATCAGAAGATCTAAATACTGCCACTGTCTATACAAATATAGCGGGGCTCTTTGTGCACCTGGGTTATAAAAATCCAATATCTACACTAGAGCAACAGTGTAGGTGAGTCTAGGCATCTTTATTGCATTTCTATCTATAAAAACATGTAATACGCCGGGAAGAGCCCTATTCTAATCATTTAGACAGCAGTATTTAGATCAACGGAATGCTTACACTTAGTTCAAGGATTCTTTTTGATCTTTAGAACCTCCCATCTGCACTCAGAGAACTGACTTCATGGACCTTGCTTTCCATGGTTCAGTACTCACAGAGAAGAGGAGTTTCTTTAGCTGATTCCAGGTGCAGTCACTGGGCAGGGCACTCATGCAGAAACACTCTTTAACTTACCCTCACTGGACCTCTTTCACTGCAGTCCTTTCTTTTGAAGTCGGCACAACTGACCGGAAAAAAAGTGATTCAGACTGAGCCATGTATGACATCACCATTGGCTTTAATAATCCCAGTTTACCAGGTTTATTTGTATATGGTAGTAAATTAAAATGGTGTATAAAGACCTTGTTTCTGTGTAAATGTATTAGATACTGCACCACACTAATTCTGTGGAGGATATCTCGTTTTCTTCATGTCGACATGTTCAAGGTTTTCCCCTATTCATTAGAAAAGGAATAATCAAGATACCACTCTGCATGTAAAGCCAATAACACCTTTCTCTTAACAAACCCAGTCTCAGGACCCAGGTTCGATAAGATTACATTCCACGTATAATTTCTTCATGTCTGCAACTCTGCCATAGAGACTTCATTCTTTGGTATAAAAGACAGAGCTCCCTCGATATTTCATTGTTTGATAATTCACCGTTTTGGTTCATTCACGGGCAGGCCATGTTGTGCCAGTGCTAGAAGCCTTTAAGCAGGTCCCTGTTTTCAATATTTCATGCTTGTTGTCTAGGTAATGTAATCAGATATAGCACTTTACTGTGAATATCCCAGGAATCTGAAGTATGCCTGCTATTAGGTAGAACAATATTCATCCCTGCAAGTCATTTTTTCGCCCTGTTTGGATCCCAGTTATCATCACAGCGGTACCATTTAAAGTATACAGCTTTTATTTTAGTGTCCGTTGACTGGCATACCAGTCAGGTTATGTCATGAAATTCCCCTAAAATTATTTGTGCTGTAAGCAAAACAGGAAACTGTAATGATCCTTTCATGCATGGCAACCTCAAATGGGGACGGATACAAAAAAACTCTCTTTTAGTCTTTGTATGGGGAAATATGGAAGACGCAGATGCATGACGGACTCGTATGAGGGTGCCATTCCTCCCCTTATAAAACAATGAATAAAAAATAAAAAAATAAAACATTTTCAATGAAAAAATATATATTTATTATGTGACAAAAACTACTTTTTTCAGCTGTTTTCAATATGTCATACATGAAAGGGTTAAATGTATTTTTGTGGGAAAAGAAAGGTTATTTGAAACTTAGATAATATTCCACTTGATTGTATTCGGTTTACAATGGGATAACCGAGGTGCAAACAGTAAAATAGTCCCTATACGAATAGTGTGTATTTGAGCCTGTCTGTCAGTATTTCTCTATCGGTATCCTGGATCATTTGCATTCTTTCCCAGCTTTTATCCAAATCTTTTATCTCTCTATTTGTGTTGTGTGACCCACTAAGCCAGAGGAAGCTAAATGGGGCTGAATTATAATCAACAACATTATTAGAAACACCTGCCATAGTACTGTCAATCAGGTGTTGCGCTATTTTGAGGTGTTTCGCAAGGTGTTTAAACGGTTCTGGTGGAGCAGGAGACCATTCATTAATTGATCTTATTTGTAGCAAAGTCTTTTTTTGACCAGTGCTGCCTTCTTCTTTAGTGTACATTACACTCTGCATTACAATGAAGAAGGCACTAGCCAAAACATTTGTCTGCTTGACTAAGTGTCTTATAGTTTTATCTTGCAACCCCGACTGAGGGTCTTGGATTTCCTGTTTCACATTATGAAGCTGCTCTGCGCTTCTCTGCACACACTTAAAGAACAAACCGCTTAACCCTAAAAACCAAGTAAACAAGCAACTCCCCTTTTGGGATTGTGTTGCTATGGAAACAGTTGTGACCTATTGTCTTAGATCGTGTTCCAAAATAGCTGCACCACCCGAGAGGTTAATCATCCACCACAGCTGAGAAAATCTAAGAGCATGTTTACTCAAAGGGGTTCATCTGCTAAAAAAAATGCATTAGAAATTTATTTAAGAAGCAAATGGAATTTGAGTTATATACTCTCAATACCTTTTATTTATTTAGCGTCAATATTTCTGATGAATTCTATGTGAACCCACAATTCTAGTTTATTGTTGATAGTGGATCACAGAGTGGATGTTTTGAAGTAGAAGCCAGTACTATTCTAGGCAAACGATTGATCATTTTGTAATTGTGTTTTGAATCCGAAAAACAAATGTGCAGAATTTTCATACCAAACTCAATCAGGTCCAGAGGAATCAATTCTTCTGAACCTACATACTTTGATTAAAACCAACCCCATTTACATACAGAATACATGGAGGATTTGGGATGCTCGAACAGGTAGCTTGAATCTGATAAGATACGTATAAACCTGAGCAACTGCACAATCTGTCTTTACCTCTTTAAGCTCTGTGTACTGTTTAGCCTGCTTTGAAAACTCTTCATTAACAATTCTTACTGAGACCTCAATGAACTCCCTCAATACAGAGGGATCATGATCACTGGGACATAATGTATATAAAACACATTGCCCACAATACAGTAGTATCTGTGTGAAGGAAGGTGTTGCGGTGTTTGCCTCCATTCATTTCCAAACATTATTTACAGTACAGTATGCATCATGTGGGATCAACCAGTAACTGTAAGGAGATAGCGTATCATACATGAGTCAATGAGTGGATACATCGGTAATAAGTAGCCACAGCTCCTGCCTGTAAAACATTCTCATTAAAATTATATTAATACCGGGAAGTTTGTTTTTGCAAAATATTGTTTCATATTTGGGGATCTGCAGGATTTAATAATTTCTGCCATAGCAATACAGTATAGTACCTGTATGTTTAATTTCTCACAGGTACAGAAAACCTTTTTCAATGTTATTGATTGCCCTTTTTGAAGTTTTGACCGTGATATTACTACAAGAAAACGAAGATTTGTTTCTCTACTTCATTATTTAAACACTCATAACAGAACGACCAAGTGAAATGGATCATCTGCTTTAAAAGGAGTCTAGTTTCAACTGCCACAGGAAATTAAAAGCCAGGGACTTTTTATGGGTTACTTCCTGAGTGTCCATGTGTTTGCGTTTCAGCACCTAAGCACACCAAATGAGTGATCCTTCAAACACAAAAAACATAAAAAAGCTTTTTAAAATGATCACTGGGGCAATTTCTGTTGCAAACACTCCTGTAAATGGATTCCAATGGGAAGTCTTAACAAAACAAGATACACTTCTGAAGACGCATTCCATTTTAAAAGGCTGTGAAACAACCTTATTTAACCCGTGACGTGTTTGTCCTGGAGAGGGAGAAGCCCCAGAGCTAATGGTGTACAGTATAATAGAAGTGGCATAGATATGCCACTAAATAATTTAATGCTGGCAATGGTATACACAACATGTCCAATTTTGTTTGTTAAGTATAACAAAACTGCATATGATAGCAGTGAGTTTACTGTAAACCAGTCATTTGATATGGTTGAAGTTTGGAATTTGTCACAAGAAGCTAATAAATATTTCACACCAGGGCCAACGC
This sequence comes from Acipenser ruthenus, assembly GCF_902713425.1. NCBI lineage: Eukaryota > Metazoa > Chordata > Actinopteri > Acipenseriformes > Acipenseridae > Acipenser > Acipenser ruthenus. The sequence continues at coordinate 4,106,636 of NC_081212.1, read as the reverse complement.
CTAAGGTGTGACAAAAATTGTTCAATGATTCAGTGATGGATTGCACTAGTTCAGTTTCTGAAAGCTTTGTTTAGAGCTGCTTGCTGAATCTCCTGATCTCATTTCACAGCACACCTTGCAGGGCAGGTGCATCCATCAGAACCGACAGGTCCCAAGCAGACTGAAAACTGGACCTAATTGAGCTGAATTGCCTGGTGGATTTGTGATATTTAAGGCTGGTTTCATAGATACTGATTAACACTAATCTTGGTCTACCTGGTTTCACAGGTAAGGTAGCCCAATATTCATGCTAATAACTGAAACCAGTCATTAGTGGTATAGGATAGTATACGGCTATCCAATGAGGACCAAGCTGAGACCTCCAAACTCAATAGAGTAAGGCTAGAGCACTGAGCCACCTTGCAATCTATTTGCAATGCACAGCTTTGCCGTTTAATTAAATTAAAAGCTTAATTCCAACTTTGTCTCTTACTGCTTATGTGATTCATTATATAAACCTTTCATTTGACAATTTAAGACTATTGGATGCAGAGAGAGAATGTAAGCTAAAGTGATCCAATACCGTTTCCATTATAGCTGACAAGATTATATTGGTTTGAAAGATGATGGAGAAATTAGTGTTGGTGTAAATTATATGTGGAAACGGGTTTGTTTTGTGTGCTTTTTGGAGTTGTTGTGTTTGATTAAATGATTGTTTACAGATGGGCACTCAACTGAGACTTGCTGGTTGAGACTTGGTTTGGTTGAGAGGAAGGGCTGCGAGTGATTGGCTGTGCCGGTCCTCAATCAGCAGGTGGGCGGGTCTTGACTGAGTGTCCGTCAGCATAAAAACATCCGGTGGGGATCGTTCGGGGCGACTGCAACGCCATGCTACACACAGGGGCGTTCCATACACTCAGGAGGAGACTGTCCGCTCTGCAGGAACTACAGCTACTCAACCCTTAAACTGCAACACGGTGCTTGTGAAGGCAATGCCCAGCCAAGACCGTATGAAGCAGCAGGAGTCGTCGTATGAATACCAGCTCATAAGTAGGTTAGTTTAGGGGATATTGATCCCAAGTAATGTATAGCGAGGGTTATGCAGTGTAGCAGGTTCCTGGAGCGGGACGCCTCCTTCAGTAAGGCTAGCGCTCGTCCTGTTTGGCACCTTTTATTTGTAGTTTTTGTACTGTGTTTTATTTTGACTTTAGTACAGTCTTCTGTATGTGTCCTCTGTGCGTTACCATCGCTGGTAGTGTCACATGACCTGTTTGTTTACTTTTTGTGTGTGAATAGGTCCTGCGCACCTGAGCTGCGATTCAACTCCAACTCCCATGTCTCTCTGCCTTGCATGTCAGTGGTTACCCACGCACGTGACGCGATACCTTGTCACAAAGATGCATGAGTTTTAAGTGCTGCACTTGCCTGCTTGCTGATTGCTGGGTAATGAAAACCGGAGAAATGAAAAGCGCTTGGTTTATTCTGTTAATCTGACCTTTGGTTAAGAAGCTGAATGCTTAAATTAGCATTACTGTACAATTCATGGGCAGCTCCCTGGATATTTCAGCAGGGGCTTCTGGCTTGTCTCAGCCAAGATACAGTTTCTAAAAAAGCCTATCTATACACCTATCTATACACTTTCTGACTTCATACATTTCATAAAAATAGAAATGACCACATGAGAACAGAATGTAAAGACTTTCAAGCATTATATATACAGTATATAAAATGCCTGGCAACTTTATCAGGCCCTGTATCTAATACTAGATTGGGACACATCCATGACGTGGCACAGACTCCACAAGGGACTGAGAGGTGTGGTGGATGGGTGCATTATTGTAAATAGTCCTCGACATCAGGGTACAAGTGCAGCATTTTTCAGTGGACTTGAGCCACAAAGATGCTTCAGTGAACTACAGCATTTGCTTGGCCTTCCAAAGTAATTAAGGGACCAGTAATTAGCAGGAGAATAATAGACTGGACCGAATAAAGTATCCAGGCAGTGTGCGTGTGTGTGTGTGTGTGTGTGTGTGTGTGTGTGTGTGTGTGTGTGTGTGCCTGTGCATGTGTGTGTGTGTGTGCGTGCGTGTGTGTGTGTGCGTGTGCGTGTGTGTGTGAGCGTGTGTGTGTGTGTGTGTGTGTGTAAATGTATATATAACACCTGTGGTTCACAGAAATGATTACCTTCAAAGCCTGTCTGTCTGCCTTTGTGCCCGCAAAGGTGGAATAATCCAGAATACTTCTGGGAATTGATTTCAGTTCCCAAACAAGTCAATTCAAAGCGACATATGTTTAAATGAATAACAATTGGTTTCATATCCTCACATGCTGGGGGGTGACAAATGAGGTTCCTTCTTAAATTTCTGTTGATTTTGAATTGGTCTAATTCCTGAATGTTCTTTGTTTCAGTTTGAAAAAAAGAAATTCAAAAACAGTAAAATTCCTAGGACGGTTTGTAATTTTAATGATCTGTTGAGATGAATAGAGCCCCGTATCCTATTTGCATATAAACACGGGCGCAATATTTCAAATTCGTCTAATTCATATTTCTAAATGTTTCATGTTTTATTTTTACACTGAACACACTTGTGGGACACTGTGTTGCTGCTGTGTGATGTGCACTGTTATGATAGTTATTTGAAAGTAAAAACATCAAGTCAATTATATATTTTTATTATTATTTAAAACAAACAGTGCTGCAGGTGCGCTCCTTGTGAAAAGCGAGGCAAATATTGGATACATTACATAGTCCCATCTGTACACAAAGGCACACAAGTCCCTTAGCATCCAGTGACAACTCCCACACGAGGATCCTCTCCAATCTCTGAATGCTGCAATTTGTGAGAAGACATAGATACAATGGGGCTTTGTACATACACACAACAGGACATTATAATACACACAGCATACAGCGGGTTCATAATCCTCATTCACCAGCGATATATCCGTACTCTAAGAAAGATGTGCTCTTAAAGGGTGCATGAGGACCTGAGATGGATTTACCAGTGAGCAGGAGGATGATGGGAAATGTAGTTCTGAGAGGTCCATGCGGATATATAGGAAGCCATCTTGAGGCACGGAATGCAATTTAAAAGTTTAAAAAAGTGGTAAAAATGTAAAAAAAATAATAATAATTAAAACAATACACACACCTTATGTAAACAGTTGTAGCAACACATGGGAACATGTAACACAATAAAATAAAAAGGTCCTTATGTACCCTTTAATAGAGACGCTGTTCATTGTAAACAAAGAAATGTATCATTTAGAGTTAAAAGCAATGCACAAACTATATAGCATGTTCATGAAAATATCAAACAAATGTATTGAACAATGAAGAACAACATCAATCTATAATGCAGTGCCTTTCCTTTACAGAGCAATAAACAATGGTTCTTAGATTCAGGTGAAATTATAGATGTGTCTCGTTGTCCTCTGTTTAAACATACTATTGTCAAAGTTACTTTAGACTGTGAATTACACTGCAGTTTTTGAGAGTTAAAAAAGAAAATCTCAAATCTTAATGCTAAAATGTTGGGGCAATTTCTGCATCTTCACAATATCTGCAAAGAGTAAAATGACACCTCCTCAGATTTGAAGTGTTGTTTGGGTCTCTGTTACTCATATTATCAATAACAAAGAAACCGTTTAGAATGTATTTCTATATTCAAACTGAATTACAAAGTGATTCAATGCAGTTCATATAACATGCTGTCCACTTATAAAGGATTCTCCTCAGAGCAAACGTTCTTTTTGGATATTTTCAGGTGTTATTTTAATGATTTGTATCTTAAGGCTTCCCTTTCATTTCATGCACGTTCCTGCAGCAATGAAACATTAACCCCTATGAAATTATATCAGTTTATCAATAACAAAAGAAAACTGTAAATTATTATTTAATTTTGTAAAATACACTTTTTTTCATATGTAGCTGCTGTTCATTTGCACACAGAAATCACTAAACAATAATATTGAAAGAGAACATTCTTCAAATATTTTACCCAGGTAATTTTTTTTGTTTGTTTGTTTGTTAAATACATGCGACAAATAAACAAAACAAAAGACAAATGAACCTACTCGCTCCTTGACAACCATTATCAGAGAACTGGTATGGTTCTGGTAGCTAAGCTTTACAATTTATACTTGCAACTACCTTGCTAGAATATAAAAACAAGCGACACAAAATGGTCAAATACTGGCCAATTGAAATGGGAAATCAATAACCAGTACCTCCAACAGGGATCATTAAGGTCCAGTGGAAAAAACCACCTTTGACACCAGTAGATCTTCAGAGCACCCCAAATCACGGGCTCTATGAAATCTACAGGGGGCTACAGACTGAAAAAAAAAAACACACAAAAACACCAGCAACAGAAAACAGTACCTTCATTGCGGAGTCTCTTCCATTTGTCCATTTAAACACATTTTTTTTGTTTTATAACAGCAGATAGAGGAGCTTCAAAGCAAAGCCGGTTTTGAGGTTTAGACATAGTCTTTCTTGTCATAACCACTGTGTGGGTTGGATCTGGCAGCAGAATAAGCCATTCTCGATGGGGCATATTTCTTTTCCCGAGGTGGACAGGAGCAGCAGAGAAGGGCCCCGCCTAGGATCAGGAGAACTGCTGCAGCCCATCCACTATACAAAGAGGAGCCAAGCTCCCTTCTTTGGGCATCAGTGAGCAAAGGGTTGTAGAAGTCCCTGACGATGGTGTTGGCAGACCAGGAGACTGGGATAAGCTGCATGACCCCAGCAATAATGAACAAGACTCCCGATATGATCATGACCTTAGCTTTGCTCCCCTCGTCCTCAATGCAGTTGGTGCACCTGGCCCCGACGATGGAGATCAAGATGGCCAAGAGTGCCAGAATGATAGAGATGACGGTCAAGGCTCGGGCTGCCTGGAGATCCTGGGGGAGAGCCAGCATGGAGTCATAGATCTTGCACTGCATCTGCCCGGTGCTCTGCACCACACAGTTCATCCAGAGTCCCTCCCAGATGGTCTGAGATGTCACAATGTTGCTGCCGATGAAAGCGGTCACTCTCCACATGGGCAGTGCACAGGTGATGATGGCAGCTATCCACCCGAACACACACAGGGCCAACCCAAGAATCTCTAACCCTGCGGACATGCTTATCCTTTTTTTTTGTTCTGTGCTGTGGGTGTAAGGATTGGTGATGCCTGGAACAAAGCACCTTGAATTGCCAGTTTAAATCTCGTATGCAGGCACTGTGGAGCAAAATGTGTTTCTTTATTGTGCAGGTAGAGGGTGGAGTCATTAGGGAGGTTACATCATGTGCTGGGAGGGCTGAAGCTCTACAGTTGTGAAGCTTTGCTCTCCTTTTACACAGCGATGCCTGAAAGGTGTGGCTAGACTCAGTGCTAGCTGGGTTCTCAGAATGCTACTACATGTGGAAATAGACATTCTGTATACAGAACTAGTTATCAGTTACACCAATTATTTATTTATTACTGACTACATGATTTGTATAATCCGCCTTCATATTTTTAGACACAGCATTGATGACACATGTTTATTTATTTACACAGTACAGAGATAGTAGATGCAAAACTTTATATAGAGTGCGCTTTTGTTGTTTCTGATCTGTACACATATTTGGTAATAAATAGTGAAGGTTTCTTACATGGTAAAGTACAGTGCATGCAAGAAGATGCTGAAGAGTATAGCTGGCATATTGAAAAAGATAAGATAACTTCTTCCTGACAAATGTGCTGTAAATGATCAATCCCTTTATATCTATTCACACTAATAACAACCTTTCTGCAGTGTTTTGTCAAGTGTTCTTGTATATCTCAAAGCTATACAAGTAGTGTTAAACACAGAAGTCCGCACATTCATTTAACAGACTGAAGACAGATTTAAGACGGATTTAAGAATTTTATCTAACTGAAATGTAATGCTTGAGCATATGATATAGTATAAATAACACAGAACATTGGCAGTGTTTAATTCAAGTGGAAGGTGGTGACATTTGCTTTCGATTTTGCAATATATTTTCTTTGTGTGGGGGGAGTAGACGTTGCACAATTTGCATAGGAGATCACAAGATTTACCCACAGTAATAACCTGTGCACCTGCGTGCAAAAAAAACATTTTGTAATAGTTGGTAACAATAGTGCAGGTAGTTTAAGTATTTTCAGCATTTACTTTGTAACATTTTGTTTTTATTAACCCTTTAGCTGTGGAGCAGCATGTCAGTTAATCTGTATGTTTAAAGGCATGCAGGCAAGCATGAAGCACACCTACATCTGTATCCCGATTCTGACTCGCTTACCAAATCTGAAGCTGCACTTTGATCCTGTTTTTTTATGTTATTGTTAATCCCTACTGTCCCACACATCACTTGCCATCACTTGATATGATAATTATTTCCAATATTTTATCAACTATGTAATTTATGGAGAACACTGATGTGGCTTTTTGCCTTCAAATTCATGTGCAGCAATGTTCATTTTGATTATTTCAGATAGTTTCTCCGCCACACTAAAGAAAATAATTATTACGTCATAATAATGATCCACGCCGCTGTTTTCACGGTGCACTGCTAAGGTCTTCTCTTGCTGATCAATGAATGAGCACTGACACTAAATGGGCGGAGATTTGTGACTCATGCCAAAATGAAATCTGATCAGAATGAAAGCTCGGCCAATCAACATGCAGTGATTAAACTGACGTTAATGGTGGCCAATAGCAGCAAACAGAAACAGAAGCAGTGTGAGGAAACAGAATACAAGCAGCACAAACTGTGCTGAATGAAAGCGCATGTGAGAAACGCTGCGCTAGTGGACTGTGTGAGTGGATGGAATGCATCCGCGTTGGATGAAAAGCAGATTAAATAAGTCCCGGTACCCAGTACCGGCATCAAAATAAGTCCCGGTACAGAGTACCAGTGAGTACCGGCAGAATTTCACCCCTGGTTGTAGTTATATTAATAAAATATATGTCTCTCTCAAATACCACAATGTTAATTTAAAAACATCTTCAACATACATAACGTTGAGTACCTTCAATCTGCTTATTTCCTATTTGAAGGGCTGGTGATCGCAATTATAATCTCATCCAATGACGGTAGACTCCAGTAGTTATAAAATCAATATGGAAACCAAGTAATAAACTGCACACTGTCATAATGTTGTTTTGAAGATTATTGTTTGACATTTTAACTGATTATTATTATTATGATTATTTATTTCTTAGCAGACGCCCTTATCCAGGGCGACTTACAGTTGTAAACAAATACATTTCAAACTGATCATTATATTTATCCCTCATCAGCACATTTCTTGCTGCCATTTTTTTTTCTTTTTTCATTTATAATAATTTACTCCTAGGACTTTGTCAGAAACTATGTCTGCAATGTTCTTACAGAAATTGTGGATCAAAATTCAAACTTTTTATGAATTAATTTGTATTGGGTCCAAGATATTCTGCCTAGTTCTGCACAGTTTTCAATGTGCCCTGATTAGGGTTAAGGTCACATTCTAAGCATATATTTGTTTTATTATTTAGATATTTCACCATCCTTGAGTCACTATAAAGGACTCTCCCAAGAGAGTCTTATTTACAGACAGAAATCCACTACAGAGACCCCAGTGTCTTTGCTTGCACAATTTGGGGTCTAGCCTCTCACAGGTACCTGAGGACCAATGGATGTTTGACGTTCTTTAAAGCTCTCATGTTCTCCAGTGTGTGTGTGAGTCATGGCCTCTCAGAGAAGCAGTGTCCTTGTTTCCTCAACAAAGAACTTCACTATGTCTGTCTCTCTTTGATCTTTTTTTAATGAGTCCTTCGATCACTCAGTTCGAGGCCCTTGAATTCTTTAGTTTTTGGATGGCCTCCCACTGTGTTTTTATCACGAACTGTACAATAACCTGCTGAGAACCCTACAGATCCAACTCCCACAAGCAGCACTCTCTGTCATTCTGGAAGTTTCAAAGAGATCAATTATATTATTTGCTGTCTGCTTATGTGTTTACAGCATATATATATATATATATAATAGTACCGTGAAGCTAAATGATTCAAATAAAACCAGGCTGAATGTGTTAGGTCAAGGAAAACACATAACAGGAAGAGGAGTTTTTGTGGGAGTTATTTAGTTTTTAACTGTCAGCCTGCAAAATTAAACGAGCCTCATGCACTCACATTCAACTGAATGTGCAGACAACGTTTGATCCAAAATAACAACAAATGTTCCTTACTTTACTGTTTCCATGAACCTTAACCCAAACGTGCTAGATCTATATTTAAAATTAGAAGAAGAAAAGTCAGAACATGAATGTTTTAAATTCCTAGAAACTGAAGAAGCGTAGCCATGCTTGTGTTGACAACACTGGTACAAACCTCCTCTGAATCCATTGGTAACCAAGGGTTTAAAATATTGCTGTTGCCTAGTGCTTCTAGCTGGTTGCTGTGTCTATTTGGCAAACGTTTCAAATGCATAATTGTTTAAGCAAGTGCTTCTTCATCAGATATTCCGTTCTTTGACATCTTGGTCCAATCAGAAATTTGATAGGTTAAAGGGCCATGTAAGTGCCATGTATTTATTTTTTTACTGTATTTGTTTCTAAAAAGAAAAATACACTTTTAACATTTTGTGTGTTACTAAGACAAAAACTGTGCTGTGTGCATCCCTCGTGTCTGTTCGGTTATCAAGGTGATATCATGTCTACGTCTTTTAAAAGTAAATATTAATCATTTTAACATCTAATAAAAAGTAGTGTTGTGTATGATACAAGTGTACAAGCACAGAACCTTTTGATGCATAACAAGATACTTACATAACAAGTCTTTTTATCCGTTACCTGCATCGGAGTTGTATTGCATAATGCTTGAACAAAATATCAGAGGAACATACATTATAGTTTATTTTTATGTTTTTTTTTATTTTTATTTTTCATTTTGAGTAAATATCCAGCGATTTTTAGTACTGGGAATAATAACTTGAAAATTAAAACAGGAAAATATCAAGTTGTTTATTTACAGTATTGGTACAAACAAAATATTTTAAACAACAGCAAGCCGTTCCATTCAAATACAGAATTATTAAACATACAGAATAAAATAATCACTTTCAGACTAGATCCAAGAAACAGACACATAATACAATAATCCAGTTAACAATGGATTAAATGATGTTAAAAAAGCACACTCTTTACTATACACAGGAACAGTACATTCTCTACATTAGTGAAGTTTGTTTTAATCATTGATAAAAATATATCACCAACATTAAAAACAAAATATCTTATTTAGGTAAAGACGGATTCATGAACTGCTGTAAGTAAAATATAAACTATATATACTATATATATACTATTTACTTTATATAAAATGCTTCATTATCAGTAAACAGAAACACATTCACACTTTTCTCAAACTGCTGAACAGGTTCTAGTAGAATCAAAATCTGTTTTATATTTTATATAGTTTACGTAGCTGCATCTTTTAATTTTTTTTTTTTTAATACAGGTTTCTTTGAAATGCTATGGCAACACATGCAGATATCCTCCAAGTGTTGTTCTAGGTTCGATGGTTATATCTAGGTTTCACATGAGATCAAGCCATTAAGTTTCAGTTCATACCATTCAATTCCTAATCTTCCACAGTTCGGCAAATGGAAACCAGTTCACTTGTGTTACTAGATTAGATTTCCGTGCCATCGCTTTCTTTTTGGTGTCCATCAATGAATTTTCTTTTCTGTTTGCAAAACAAAGTACGTAGCTAAAGCAGGATGAAGAAGGAAAAACCTCACGACCTTTCAAGAAGTTCAGACGTAGTCCTTCCTGTCATAGCCACTCGGAGCGGCAGACTTGGCTGTTGAGTAAGCCATCCTGGATGGCACATATTTGGTTTCCTTTGGTGGGCAGGAACAGCAGAGAATTGCTCCTCCAAAGAGCAGAAGAGAGGCTGCAGCCCATCCGATAAACAAGGAAGATCCCATCTCTCTCTTGCTTGATTCAGGCACAAGAGGGTTGTAGAAATCCCTGATGATGGTGTTAGCTGACCATGATACTGGGATGAGCTGCATGAGAGATGCAAGGATGAACATAACCCCTGACACAATCATGACCTTAGCTTTGGCCCCCTGATCTTCAATGCAGTTGGTGCACTTGGCTCCCATAATGGAGATCAAGATGGCCAAGAGGCCCAAGATTATGGAGATGACCTCCAAGGCTCGGGCTGCCTGGAGATCCTGAGGGAGAGCCAGCAAGGAGTCGTAGATCTTGCACTGCATCTGCCCGGTGCTCTGCACCACACAGGTCATCCATATGCCTTCCCACATAATCTGAGAAGTCACGATGCTCACCCCAATGAAAGCCGTCACCCTCCACATGGGCAGAGTGCAAGCCACAATGCTGCCTATCCACCCGACAACGGCCAAAACCACTCCAAGGATTTCTATGCCAACGGAAGCCATTCTTCACGGTTTCTTCTTCCAGGGTAATGGAAACCCACAATGCGTCCTTTCCAAGGGTGCTCCTGCTTGTAAGGGCAAAGGAATATTAAGTGATGAAGACTAGCTTTCAGTGAGGGTACAGAATCTATGTTTGAGACTAGCAGTCCTGCTTTCTTTATACCTCTGAACAGTCTTCTGAACAGTTAGAAGGCGGAGTCATTCTAAAGCTGACATCACATGAGGAAGGGCTGGGAATAAATATGTTTTGAGCATCTATTTCTCCAGTTTGCAAAGGTGCAGTTTTAAAAGTTAATGTTTCCGCCTTTGGGGGAAATAAAATAGAATAAATCATTTACCAAGGCACGGTTGTTACATAGTTAAAGATTAACCACCACTGACTCTTTCAGTTAGGCTGGTAATTATTGAATACATATCCGGGCTAACTTAAAATGAATTGCTTTATTCAATGCTAACATTTTCCAGGGTTCCATGGTGCAATGGATTTAGGATTTAGCATTAGCATGCTTAGCATTACCATTTTTTCCCCCCATCTTTTTTCAATTGATTTGCGAGCTGTGAGGGAAAAAAAAATAATAAAAGCTTTTTTTTTTTTTGGTTCATCTGTATAGCTCTGAGCATCTATCTGAAAATGTGGGAATAGGAATGGGCTTTCAAAGCAGTTCTGGAATGCTGCCAAAGTGTGTATCAGTGTGTGGTAAGCTCTCAAAAATGACCTAACAATGAAATGTTGGAGGGTTCTTTTAACATGTATCTCTCATCCCAGTTCACTGCTAAATAATTAAAGCTACAACCTTGTACATTTCAAACATCTGCATACCTGGCTTTATTCTCTTGCATGACGCCACCAATAACACCAGATTATTTCAATAATAACGCAGAAGCTACAAAAATAATGCAAGAAATGGTTTCAGTAATACTTATTAGGGGAGCTTCAGACTTCAAAATTATACAGTAGACTCACTAATCTAAAACATTTGGGAAACCCTTTTTATTTATACAGATTGTATGACTGTAGTCTGTACCGTACTGAAAATAGTGTAGTCTGTGTTTTTAATAAACATCAGATATCAGTAACAAACCTTTGGGGGGAGGAAGACGCTGTTGTGAATATTATACATAGTTATGGTGGAATTAATGATAGAATTGATGGAAGTTTGCGTTGAATGGCTTGTTACCGTTATTGTAGCGTGATACAGATTATAGGTCACTACTGGGGGTCTGGGTTAGGGAGAGAATTAGGGAATTTAGCTTTGTTCATACCAAACCTAAAAGGGTCATTTTAAAATCTTATTTTCTGATATTGTATGTTTCCATGTCTGCAAGGATTGTGGCAGCAGTGTGGAGTAGTGGTTAGGGCTCTGGACTGGAGGGTTGTGGGTTCAATCCCAGGTGGGGGACACTGCTGCTGTACTCTTGAACAAGGTACTTTACCTAGATTGCTCCAGTAAAAACCCAACTGTATAAATGGGGAATTGTATGTAAAAATAATGTGATATCTGTGTAATGTATAATGTGATATCTTGTAACAATTGTAAGTCGCCCTGGATAAGAGCGTCTGCTAAGAAATAAATAATAATAAGGATGTGTGTATATGTTTTCAGTTTTTGATGTACATTGTACAGTATGTATAAAAAACTGAAATGGCATTTCTAGCACCAAAAGCTTAAAAACCAAGACCTTGGTTTAAATATATACCGAGTCTTGTTATTACACTGAAGGACAGTCAGACTCTTCAAGGGCTTGCTGGCATTCTTGTATTGCAAGACATTCCCCTTGCCAGTCACCTCAATAAGTGAGTGCTCAGCACATGTGACAATGAAATCTTTCAAGGCTGAACATATAACAAATGAATCTGCATAAAACCCAGGTAACGGGCAAGGGTGGGTAAAACTCGATCCATAAAACGTGCTTGCCATTTTCCCTCATTCTATAGCTGGAAAAGGTATTGTTTGCTAAAGGTGCGCGTACGAACCCAATCATTACCCATAGCTAGACTGGCAGGTGGTGAGTTTCACTGATGCAATAGAAACAAAGAGTGCATTCAAATCAGTAAGGAAACTCTGAACAAATAGCATATTGTTTGCTGTCCTGTACCTGGAAGCAGCCTGGTTGTACCAGAGCCCTGTGTTAAAGGCTTGTCATTGTGGGACAGGAACCACATCCTAGTGATCTCAGCACTGTCGTCTCTATTCACTGCAATGCAAAAAAACTGCTATGTGGAAACTATTGATTAATCAATAGTTTCACACATACCTCATGAACTGATTATTAACCAGGCATCTAAAGAAGTCCAGTCCACCTGTGCTAATGCCACGACACAGATAGTACTGATTCAGAGCAATTGGCGTGCTATATATGAAACAGAACTCGCCTCGCAGCTACACTTTATTATATCGTAACATTCATGGCTTCGCTTAGATAGGTGCTGTACTAATACTGTTGTTGACACAGTGAACACAAAATACCCCTAATTGTTAAGAGATGTACTACTTTTAAAAGTTGCTTGGGTCTATTTTAGTGTTAGAGCTTAAAAAATTATCAACCTTTTTTTTCTTTTTTTGCAGATCCCATTTCACTTTTGTATTGTACAGTATGCAGCAGGGTTAATGAGTGGTCAATAAGTTACCTAGCTGAATATCTGTCACTGTAAATAGACCCACTGTATCAGATATTTAATTGTATTGCAGTGATTATGATCATGTAGTAATTTATATTAATTTTAGACAAGAACATGTCATTATGAAAGGTTTGTTAAGGCAAGACACACACTAACTTTCGTAACTGATTAATTGCTAATATGTTTACTTGGGCTTTAAACAGTAGAACCCTTGCTATGTACCTCATTAAAAATGTGGTAATTAGACACCATTACGCTGTATATGCATCACAGTGATTAACTGCAATTGTGATGGGAACAAATGATTTATTTGGAAAGTAATTCTTATGAAATGGCTAGATTAAAAGTTAGTACAGTTTATTGAATTACAGAGCAGATTTAATTACAATAAATGAAAGTGTAATACAAGATGTATACTCAATTGTAAATTATATAAATTTAAATTATGAGGTTAGATCTGTTAAGAATAGGACCCTCTTAGCAATCAGACATTAAAATCTCTAAATAGAATTCTCAATTCCCAAGTAAATCAAATGCATGAATAGACAATACAATTGATTTTATCAAGCAAACGTAACAACATAATAACATTTTTTTAAACTGTTTTTAACATGCAAAAATTATCATTCAGATTATAAATCAAATTTCTCCAGTAACAGATTTTAGTAATCATAATCTAACATTCTATAAATTGCTTTTAGTTATGTATACTTGCTTTTGGTAACCATTTTTTCAAAAGCTTTTCAAAAGTTAATGCTAATTTTCCCATTAAAATGAGTCTGTTCCTAACATGTTTTTATTTTTACCCATACATCTAGGAGCTAATGTGAAATTTCAGGTGTCGTTGATAGCGAAAAAAAATCAAACTGTTAGTTTGACTTTTTAGAATGTTTGTGCTATGTAACGTAGATACCAAGATTAGCAATGAGAAAACCTTGACCCAACCTGGCATTTATTTGGTGTGGCCCATCTTATCTGGCATAATAGATAAGCATGGATAATTTAACATTGCACCAATGCCTAACTCTGCTATTGAAACTGATAACAGAAAAATAACAGTCAAGAGCTGACATGTCAAATTGGGAAACACTACCTACTTTATTTTTATATTGGACCTGCCATGCATTCAACTCTGACAGGCTCCAGACAAACACCAATACCCAGAGGAGATATATACCAGCTCCATACTCAACCAGTAGCAACCAGTTTAAAAATTATACTAGGGATTTTTCAGTGTGTGTGTTACATCATTAATTTCATTGCAGGATAGGACTCCATTACAACTAACCAAGGCTCAGTTCCTGAAAGACCCTCACACATAGTCCTTCTTGTCATATCCACTGGTAGTGACATTGTTTGAAGCTGAGTAAGCCACTCTAGAGGGCCTATATGTCTGCTCCATTGGTGGACAGGAGCAACAGAGTAGGGCACCCCCAAGGATCAGAAGACAAGCTGCACCCCAACCAAAGTACAGCGAATTCCCAAACTCCCTCTTCTGTGAGTCACCCAGCAGGGGTTCATAGAAGTCCATGGTGATAACATTGGCCGACCAGGAAACAGGGATGAGTTGCAGCATCCCAGAAATGATGAAGATGACCCCGGAACTGATGGTGATTTTCGGTTTGCGAGCCTCGTCCTCCATGCAGTTGGTGCATTTGGCCCCAGCCACAAAGACCATAATGCCCACGATTGCCAGGAGGATGGAGACGATTGTCATGGCTCGGGCAGCTTGGAGATCTTCTGGAAGTCCTAGCAGGGAATCATAGACCTTGCACTGCATCTGCCCAGTGCTCTGCACCACACAATTCATCCAGAGACCTTCCCAGATGACCTGTGCCACCACAATGTTCTGCCCAATGAAAGCTGCCACCTTCCACATGGGCAGGATGCAGGCTACCATGGAACCCAGCCACCCAATGACAGACAAAGCAATCCCAAGGATCTCTAGCCCGGCAGAATACATTCTTCACTTTCTTCACTGCTTAACTTTTTCTGTTAAAAATTCAGGCAGAAAACTTCAGACAGAGTTTCTTTTAGGATGAAGAAGATATCGGATCTCTCCTTCTCAGTCTGTGCTCAACCTGTGATGGGGGGAGAGAGAGAGAGAGAGAGAGATGATTCTACCTTCTAAATACATCCAAGAAGTTGGAAGGTGGAGTCATTTTAAGATGGCATCATGTTTGCATTGAAATAAGATAAAACTAAGGAATGGTCATTATTTCGCCTTCATTTAATTTAACCGCTGAAGGAATTATGTTACTTCTCAGTTTAAAAGACATCCTTAAAACATTTCCTCAGTTTGGAAACATACTGCAATTTTCCCTGCAAATGTATTTTGTTACACTTTTTTTATTTTCAGTACAAGAGACCGTAAAAAATAACACTCCAATGTAATTTCTTTCATATCTAAAAACTCATAATGCAAGGCACTAGTCTTAGTAACTTGTGTGTTTTACCTTGTATATCAAAATATACCAGCTGTCATATAAAAACGTTTTTCTTCTTTTGTGCATTATATTTTTTTCTCGCCACTTGTGATTAGAATGTATTACTTCTGTATTTAAACCTCCTTGATCGATGGGCTTTTGCTCTTGGATGAGATTTCTATTTCACTAGATTTATTATAAAGCCAACGTGCTCATAACGTACTGTTCTTCTTACATCGGACGGTAGAGTTGGGGCTAAACAAAGTTTCTGAAATGCATGTAGTTAAAAAACTGGCGTGTTGTTGGGAACATTAGGAAATGCTGGATAGGTCTTCCATTTTTCTTCTCAACAGCAGGTTTCTATCAGCTCCGTAATGTTTTTAATTAATAAAACACTTTCATTGTCATAAAAATGACACCACCGTTTCAGGCAGGGCAGCAGCAAGCTCAGCATTACCTTTGTGAATTTGCTGAGTCACCCTTTTACATGACAGCTCTCTGAAGAGGCTTCACTGTGCATCTCAACAACCATGGTCTTTGTTTGTGAAAGTGGCAAGGAATGGGTTTGAGAAATCTTTGCTGTGACAGTTAACCCGTTATTGTCATTACTATCCAGAAGATGGGTGCTAATGATACCATCGTATTTAGAAATGGTCAATTGATTCAGATGGTATGGGATAATCTACAGGTTGCGTGTAGCGCAGTGCAATATAGAACACAGATTCAATTAAAGGGATTTCGATTCAGTTGGCTCCTCCTGCTTCTTCTCTACTGTACTTTAACCCTTTCAGCCCTGAATTGTTTTGTCGAAATTAAGTTGTATAATTAAAAAAGGAACTCCTTTACTGAGTACATGAGAACAGGACCGAAAATATTTTTTTTTACATATATTTATACACGACCTCAGACTGGGACTTAGGAGTCCCATGAGGTTCCAACATGATTTCCGACACATACTGCGTTAAGTTAAGGTGGGACTGAAGGGGTTAAAGCAGATAGGACCAGTGTGGTTCAAAGCTCAGCCAATGATCAACCAGCTATGAGTCTCCATGCATGCTCAAAGCCTCAAAGATACATTTATAAAGATCTCCAATATTCCAGCAGCAAGACTCAAAACCGTTCTTTTATGAATCATTGCTAACATCATAATAATGTAAGGGAAAGGATAAATCAATCAGTAACATGAGGGCACTTGCAGCTACGTGCTCCTATCGTTTAGAGGAAAGCAGAAATAACCGCAGTGTGCTAAATTTGAGTTAACCCAATAACTTTTTATTGGTGTTATAACTTTTAGTTCTTGTCTAATGGCTTTACATTAGATAACATACCTGTTAACCAGACTTTTAGTTAGACTTTATTAGGTGGTATATATCCATTTTAAAGAAATTATCAGTGTATTGTTTAAATAGTGCCATATCAAAAATATACTGTATGTAAGGATATCTATAAAATAAACCTATGTTAGAAGACAATAGTGATGCTTATCTGGATCTACTAAAATAGTGGAACTATTTATATATATACAAACTATTTGGCCAGGTGTGGGGCATATTCTCCTGTTGTACCCTGGGTCCCTTGATTACTCTGAAAGGCTGAACGAATGCTGTAGTCTCCTTAAGCATCATTGTGGATCAAGTCCCTCTTTCATGGTCACCAAAGTCCCCAGATATCAATCCAATTGTGACAACTTCCAGTCCCTTACAAAATACACACTTTCATATACTGTATATGTTAATCGCCAGGTGTACTTAAGATAAAGGATACAACTGAATAAATGCCATATTGTATCGGAACCAGGCATTCAACTGGTTCTCTTATCAGTTAAATGTGTTAAATATGTACTTTACATAAAGCAAACATTTATGAAGCTGATAAGGCAGGGATTATGTAGGTGCAAATACATATATATATATATACACACTTAAATTAAGCTCCTACGGTGTGGTTTGTGCACTTGAGAATACGTGATATGGTGAGATATCAGATGTTTACTTTAAAACAAGAGTAAAAACGAGTATGATTATGGCAACGGTGGACTGAATTATAAATTCAGCATTCAAGCAAGCACTATGCATTTACGCAGAACACACTATGTATAAACTACAAAAACTGCCATGGACTGCATGTAGTAATAACAGCAGTTTATTGGTCAACTCACTCAACCTCCTGCTGGTTTGAAAAGAAGGAGGGCTGCCGGGGGCATCGTACTGCAGAGTTCAAATTGATTGGCTGGTAAAGCCCTGTCACTCTACACCCGGCCCCGCCCCTAATGTTCTGCAAGAGGAGTTACCTACTAGAACAAGGTCACAAAAACACACATGCCCATGTGAATACTGCTGTACCTGAGGTGAGATTGAAACTAGAAGGCTGTTTGGCTAACACAGCAAATCATTCCAGTTTGCGCTCGCTCATAGATCTATTAATAGAGGGTAGGCGTTGTCTCTCTGCTATTGTGCCTGCTAGTTTCTCCCACCACTATGAAGGCATGTACAGATTTTCACATCAATCCCAGAAGCCACAAGCTTTAATTGAAACAAACTTCCACACAAGAAAGCATATTAAAACAGAAGGTGCAGCACAAGCTTACGCACGTCATATTTTATCTAAACTGCCACAGAAAAATGAACTGAAACATAAAAGAGGCGGTTGAGAAAGACATTGGTTTTGACAGGAGTGCTTTACCGAGAGGTGCGGGGGTAGTGAAATTACATTGGTAGCATGGACTGAGTTTGTGTGAAGTTTTAAAGTGTGTACATCACCACCTGGGGGGATAAAAAAAATACTGTTTACAAACAACAACAACAGGAGGGGCCCATTTTATTCAGTCAGAAGGAGGTACAATACAGTAAATAACAAATTCTGAACGTGGTCCAACATTCTTTTTGTAGCTTTTCCAGCCAAGTTGGGTGTGTGTTGATTTACTGGAACTGCTTCTCGTGGCTGTACTATAAAAAGATAACATACAGCACCCTTTCTGAAATGAATCATGTTTCTCCTTGTTGCAAATTCTTCTGGGAAACCACCCCACATCACCATTAAAAAGTTGCTGATAGGCATGTTTTAGTCAGTCAGTCTTTGGATTTGCATTATAGATATTTTTGCATATTGTTTCTATGTCTTTGGCCCCAGTATCACCCCTGATAGGTTGTGGTTTACCTTGGGAGAGCATGAATTGAGGCAGAAACGCTTTTGTACACGATTGCCACAGTCTAAATGTTTATATTCAATTAAAAAATAAAGCAGGGCTTTAGGATTATTTCCCTGTGTTATGATGCAATACAGTCAAACTTCAAGTCCACCAAACACACAACTGCATCATAACAAAAGAGCCTAAAACAACAGCATTGCAAAAGAAGTTTGTTTAACACACATGCATACTGCCTTTCCAAAAAGGTTTAAATAAATGTCGCCATAGAATAATAATAATAGTTTAAACTAGTTTCCTAAGATGGGAGTCTGAGAGCAGGATGACACACCTGTCTGCTTGGGTTGACACAGCAGTGAAACTATGCAAATCAAGTTTCTGTTGGCTATCTCATTACCATACTAGGCAAACCAGTTTCAGCCAGAAAGGAGATGTAGCAGTTTGCTATATTTTCTTTATATAATTACCCTGTTCTTTTGTACTGTATCAGGATACTTTGAGGTTAGCAGATAGCCACCAAAAATTGAAAATCAAGAATCAATTACAAAGTAAAATAACATTTGTAAAATACAGACTGTTTACAGTATGGGCCTTATACAGTATATCCAGAGGGTTTTTTTATTTAAAATTTAAAACAAGCCCATATGGTTCCAGTTAAAAATTTTAAAAAAGGCATGGCACACTAACACTCCTTTTGTGCTAGTAATTGAAACATGTTCTCTTTATTTACACCAGAATGTGGGAGTATTTCGCATGAGTTCAGGGATGGGGTGGTGCCTACAGGATATGGCTCTGGATTTCATGCAACTCAGACCTTTAACCTTTCCTTCAATTAGGACAAACCCCTGCAGGTGATGCAACCTACTTGTTTCACTCTTTGAGTACTGGCCATCTTAGATTACAAACTAAAAAGATTGGAGACACTTTATATGTGTTTTATAAAGGTCTATCTTTTTTTTTCAGTTCTGATTGCCCTGGTATAAGACATTGAAAAACATGCGAGTAGGAGGCTGTGTGGTTCAGTGGTTAAAGAAAAGGGCTTGTAACGAGGCGGTCTCTGGTTCAAATCCTGGCTCACTCACTGTGTGACCCTGACCAAATCACTTAACCTCCTTGTGCTCTGTCTTTCGGGTGAGATGTTGTTGTAGCTGATGCATAGTTCACACACCCTGGTCTCTGTAAGTCGCCTTGGATAAAGGCGTCTGCTAAATAAACAAATAATAGTACTGAATTGATCACAACAGAATAAATTCCTAGCTTTCGCCAATAGAGGGCGCTCTGTCTCAGTCACAATTAGTTACACCTGTCCTAAAATTCAAGTGAATGCATGTTCCGGTGACATAATGACACAGTTGCAACATGTTTTTTTTTTGTTTTGTTTTTACCAATACCCTTCAGTAAATAAGAGATACTGAAACTCCATTACTGAACTCAGCTTCTCTTTTATCGATATGTTTCCAATGAACAGAGTTGATCTGAAAAGGTGGGGCGCACCCCAGTTCCTTGTCTGTATTGGGTATTACTCAGATTGAGCTGAAGATTTTGCTTATTCACACTGAATTTATGCTTCAGATCACTGTGGAGACCAATTAGTTACAGAAAATCATAACATCAGTCTGTCACATTCAGAAAAACCGCACTTGAGTGCTAAGTAAAATGTTTTTTTGACATTGAGAAAGCACACTTATATACGAAATATACTTTGATTTTTTTGCTTTGTCGTCCATTTCTGATAACTGGACTTTTGCAACCTAACAAAACAATGCAGCACTGACTTTGTCCCACCCCCTACTGTACGGTACAGCAGGTCACAGAAAAGCCAGCACAGACGCACTGATAGGCTCATTAAAACATCGTTGTCAAGACATTTGTCAGTAAACAAGAATGTTAACCGCCCTGGAGTATTTTTTTGTAAATGTTATTTGTCTAAGGACTTTTTTTGTGCCTAAGTGCAGTGCACACAGGACGGCGAAGGAATAAGAAAAAGCCTATCTACAGAGGGATGATTCGTAGTTTGCATCGCTCGCGTTGTGCAGTAGTTCATTTAAACGAGGTTTCATTTTTTTTTTCTCTCTGTACTTGTCCGGTATGCATTGGCCCATAAAAGAGGCGAATTTCAATGAAAACCCCAGTCATTCTGTGCATTTGTAGCATAGTAGTGTATATTAATTTACAGATAATTGTAGCATTATAATGTAAGTATAAAGAACAATATTTAACCTGTTCTGGAATCTATTCAATGCTCTTTCTGTAGCAATCAGTTGGATGTACATTTTAAACCATTTGTTTTTGTAGAAAACTCAAATCCAAATTCATGGCGCACCTTGGTCAATGAACTGTTTTAAAAACAGGCTTCAGTTTAAAGTTGTTCACAGATGATTTAAATAAGAAATATGAAGTAATAAATTACTAATATAGTTTTAATGTAACTGGTTAACATAAAACTGAATATGTTGCTCAGAAAGAAGTGGTAAAAGCATTCCAGGGAAGGGATATGCAGGGAGTGAGAGAGGCAAGGATCAAGGTTGTCAAGGGTCTTGGCAGAGGAGGTTGGTGGAGCCAAGTAAAACAGAGATATCAGATGAGAGGGAGGAAAGAATAGGAGGAAGAGATGTTTTGGAAAGGCTAGGTTTGATATGCAATATATATTCACCGTTGGGTATCAAAGTCTTCATCTTTATATTTGATTATTTTACTGTACCATTTGAATGATCTTAAAGAGGTACATCTGGATTCTCTGTAACTTTTTAAAGACATTTTATAGTTTAAGGTTTTAGACAGACGCTGATACTTTACTAAACCTTAAATTCAACCGCATGTGTTTTATGTAGGATTCTACTGCTTCTGGCAGGTTTTTTCTTCCCCAGTTCTGGCCACTCCAGGAGTTATGTCTCTTTCAAATCTTGTGGGTCAGATTTTTTTAGTGGACTTGTGCTAACAGTTGAGAAGCGTCCTCTATCTTCTCCTTCTGGGAACTCAATTAAAGCGTATTTCAACATTTGCCAAGTATATTCGAAAAAAACAAAACAAAACAAAAAAAACCACCTCGCTAAACCTCAACTTGTTTCTCAAAATCCAGCAGTCGTTTTCTTCGTCAGTTTCAGTTTACCAGTTTAAATCAAATGAATCAGTGTGTGATTCAGTTGCTCGAACTATATTACAAATTATGACTCAGTTCAATGGAAAATATATTTGTGGTTACTGCTTACATACAGGAAGACAGATACCGAAAGGAAGAGGTGAAAGTTTCAAAGATAATAATAATAGAAAAGCAACCATATTCTCATAAAACAGTGATAGAAGTTTCATTACTTAAGCAGAAATGTGTTGTTATTGACCTGCCTATGCAAAAAATATATGATGAAGTCCACTCCCCTGATTGTCACCTTTTTTACTCTGTGTCTTTTGAAGTGACATTAAAAGGGTTTGACTGTACTTTTTAACAAGGACTGAATGAGTACATCAGTCTCAAGAGCGGGGTGTGGCAGGGATATACAGTATACCCCATGATTATTGCACTGGGCACACCTATGCACATTGATTTCTACTGATCTTTCCTGCTGTTCTGCACCAATTCGAAATGGAAAGAATAAACAGGGTGGATAGGGGTCAGCCCCTTCAGATGGGCTATTCATTTCACAGTGTGTCCCTATGGGAAGCAGTCATTTCATTTATCCCTGATAATACCATCATTGCATTGTATAGTAGACACTTTTCAAGGTGTTGTTCAGTAAGCGTTAACCAGTAGAACCGCACTTAAGTATTGCGATATTATATTTTATAAGCTGTATTTTTATGTGGTACAAAAAGTGAATTCAAATTAAAAAAGATCAAATGGATTGATTTTTTTTTTTTTAATATAAAGAGCAAGTTATTGTTTTCACTTGAATTTGCTGCTTTTTTAGTTGTACATATTCCCTCCATGTTTTTTTTTATTTGAATCTGACTTTGAGTAGCTGTGTGTATTTAGCATTTCTAGGCTGCCTATAAATACAGCCTGATATTCACAAAACAGATCTAAACTTGTTGTGGACCTTTAGCAACAGGTCTGTTCAACCTGTTGTCAGCTGAGACTCAGTATTGCAGGTAAAACACTAGTGCTGAGTATCGTAGAAAGTATGTTTGACTCATTCCCATGAGAAATCATCCCAGTGACATCAATGTTGTTGATTCATTTCACAAAGAACGAGCATGATGAAACCACAAAATTGTGTACACATCTTTTTATTAAATAGTATTGCCCAATTACCGACAATTAAAATTAATGTGATTAAATACACCCGGAGTGACTTCACACACAAAAAGGTTCATTTAGCACTGTTCAAATCTTTTTTGAAACAGTGAAAAGACCAGCGATCTGTTGTTCAAATATTGTTATGCAGTTCCTAAACAGGTGATTTATTTAATACAGCTGGACCCATTATTATTACCAGTCATGTAAATGTGCCTTTGTAAATTGTACAGTAACTTAACAATGCTCCCATGCGTATACTTCCATCGTAGTTTTACACACAAAAGAAACTGACATATGATCCAAAAGAACAGGAAACAATGGCAGGCACTGTGTTAAACCTATTCGTTTTCAGGTGCTTTGTTGTGTCACATTCCAGAGGAACAGCATTACGCTTTTTTTTACTTGCTTTGAAGACTCTAATGTTTCTGATTGGCTAACATGTATTTCTGAAAGTTACACCACAACAGATAGAGATTCAAGCTCCCCAGCTAGCAAGACTTTTTGAGAATGTGATTGGACCATTGTAAACAAAAACAGAGCTCTTCCATCGGTCAGTTTGAATTCCGATTCTGCCTCGTTTTGCATATTAACTGATCTAGCTGCAGAGGCACAGAGACAAACAAGCAGCTTATCAAGAAATGAAAGCAGCAGCAGTAAAAGCCATCTGTTTTTCAGTAGCACAAATTCGTTTTAAAGCCACAATACTGTGGGTATTGCGAGGGGCATCATTCCGTATTTGCCTAAAAGGGTTTCTGTGCCCACTAAATTTACAGGATGTGGCATTCACATGGTGCTAACTGTGAAAAAAAAAATCTATATATAACCTGAAAATTGTGATATATTACAATTTTAAAGTGCAGTACCCCTAGGTCGTTTTGTTTTCTCATATTTAAGTAGAATGTTACATACACCCATGTCAAAATGTCTCGTATGATTTCTTTTAGCATAGGCGGTACACTGTAAATTGGTGTTTTCTGTAAAATATTATCAGGATAAAAAAAAAGAATGTTCCTTTTTTAATTTCTGTTCGCTTCCTGAGCTTTAACAGAGCTTGAAGACACAATTTGTTCCATCTTAATGCTAGTTGCACAAGCATGCCTGTTTGGCACACTTAAGCACTGGCAGGTAATACCCAATCTGCCGTGCAAGGTCTGCTTTCTTTTAAAGAAGACTGTGCAGAGGGATATTTAAACAGCATTCTCACAAGTCCCTCATGTCAGTCCCTTTTAAATCTGCAGATATGAAGATCTATTTCACTTCCCTGTTATGATTATTTTGTTCCTTTTGTGTCTGTGCCTGAAATCCAAGATGGGGATCTGCAGATAGATTTAAGTACCTTTGCTACTGCATTCACAATCTGGAAAAGATTATTTTAATCATCTCGGAGAGATTTCTTAATACTGTATTAATAAAAAATAGGGGCGTCTCAATGCTGTAAAAACAGTTTGTACTGTTAAGGAGCAGAAACTTGTGAATTTCCCTAAGGGCAGGATTAGTTATTTGTTTCACTTGATCTTTGTAAACTGAGAAACTAAGAGAAAGGATTCGCCTGCTGTGGGGCCAGGAACCAGTTGAACGAGTTCACATAGCTGCAGGTGCCTTCACTGCCCAGCTCCCTGGTAACCTCCTTAGTTACACGAACAAATTCTTACTAGCTGAAGCCAGAACATGCTAGATAGGATCAGTTACCATGGAGACAAGCCAGAGTAAGAAAATAAGAGGGATTTATTCTTGAGGGAGGTGTATTGCAATGTCCAACTCTTTAACAAAAATCTTGTGTGGGAGATGCCGTAAAGAAGAAATGTTCAGTTTAATTGAACATTTATGGGTTCAGAAATTTTAAATGGAATTATGTACGAACCAGACATCGTGGCCTCTTGAGTTCCGATTAAATCGTCAAGCAACCAATGATCCTTTCTACACTTATTCGTATTGAACCCTGTCAGTATTAATTAATCACGAGCTTGTGTTTATTTTGAAGTGTACAAGTGTTGTTAAATATGAGTTGCTTTTATTCATATCTTGATGGTAGGCAACAGAAAACCGAAAGCAATAGATGAAACGAATCTGAAAGAAATCAAGCTTCACTCAGAAATGTACCTTAAACAAGTATAAAAAAAAACAACAGTGCTTTATAACAGCAAGGTCTTCCGGCCTCATTTCCAGCTGACCAATGTGTTACTGAAACTCGTGATTGGAATGGACAGCGCTTTGAAATAGAATAATACCTCTTGTCTGATTAGGGTTAGAAAGTCGGAGGGTTCAGACTGCAGCGGGGTATTGATTTACTGGGTAACAAATAACTGACCTCCGTGTACCTTGTTCCACCCCAGCAGTAAAACCAAGTAAACAGGATCCACTACAAAAGAGACACTGCCTCTCAACTAAACTAACTTGAGTATAAACAAGTTAAATAAACAAACACAAATGGATAAATCAATACTCTCAGAGGTGTATATTTATTTAAAGTGGGGGTAGTTCGTTTTTCATTGTTTTAGTAGTGAAATAGTTCAAAGTAAACCTCGTATTTTATCCAAGTAAATATTTCATCTATCTCAGGCTGTAATGCCTGTACTATGATATGAATAAATACAGGTACAGGTGCGTGACTCCCACATGGACAACTATATGATATTTCATGCCCAAAACTGCAAAGAAAATAATTATTTTTTTACAGTAGTAGCAAGCAATTCTTAAGCTTAATTTAATGACTAAAAAGTTTGTACTATAGGTTCAAAATGAGCTTATTCCATAAAAAAAAAAAAAAAAAAAAAACTTTTCTTGATAAAACTTGCCCTATAAACCTGTGTAAAATGCATGCCTGGGTTCAAATCCCACCTCAGCCACTGACTCATTGTGTGACCCTGTGCAAGTCACTTAACCTCCTTGTGCTCCGTCTTTCAGGTGAGACGTAATTGTAAGTGACTCAGCTGATGCATAGTTCATACACCCTAGTCTCTGTAAGTCGCCTTGGATAAAGGTGTCTGCTAAATAAACAAATAATAATAATATATGACTTATATGAACTTGTGTGTAAGCGTCCCTTTCACATAACATAATAAATATATATTTCTCATATGCATGAATCCACTAAATATAGAAGCATTCCCAGTGGACCTTTTCCTATAACTGCCTTATTGGCTATATTATATAGAACAGACAACAGCAATGGAACACTAGCCATCACGATTACAGTGTTACTGTGTAATTCACGGAACAGGAGCAAGGGCTGTAAGGAATAAGCCGTGGTGCTTGAAATAGAAATGATGTGCTTGTGACTTTTGGAACATGACATGCTTTGGAAGATGATATGCTTCCCCCTTGGCTCGTGGAGAGCCGCCCTCACGGAGGTCAGACCGAACCGATCGGACTGCAAGGCTGGGAAGCAAGCGTTACTTCCTCCAAGGGGAAAATGAAGAGGTAGGGCTAGAGGACACATTTGACAAGACTAGAAGAAGTCGCCCCGACTAACAAGCAACGCCTACGTTTCAGGAAATCAGCATGGCCAGACCGCCGAGACAGAGCCACGCGGGGCGACAGGAAGCTTGTTTTGAGATCTGATTACTATAAGCAGGGCTGGATTAATGCAGGGGCTTTAGGGGCTGCAGCCCGGGGCCTCAAAAATATATATAATTTATAATACAATATCTAAAAAATGAATAAGTAGCGTGTGACTGCATGGATCGGAACAACACGTTGACGTAAAACAGTAACGGGAAGCAAATGAATATGCAAAAAGAGGCCCCCAAAACAATAACAGCCCCGGGCCCCCATTAAACTTAATCTGGCCCTGACTGTATGATGTGTAATAACGCTGTGTCACGGTAAATATCAGCCTGGTCCATGTGGGTGTGATCAGATCACTCTAATCTGCATGAATCAACCACAGAAACTCTGTCAGCTGAAGTGAGTCACAGAAACCGAAGCAGATACTTTCATCATCAGGATATTTTAAGTTATTTTGTGTCAAGGCCTCTGGAAAACAAAGCACACAAAAAAAACAACTATTCCTACTTGCTTGAAATGGGACAAGTAGAAAAAAACTCCTCACCTGTACTATGTTTAGATTAATTGTATTCCTATAGAACAGGTATTCCCATTGGAAGTAAACCTAGCCACTTAGTCGCACCTGTTGGAAAGGAGACAGGTGTGGCCAACAATTCTAGCCCAAGGCAACAAAGCTATTGCGTGTGGTGTGGAATGCTGTCTAACGCCAATGCACAGACAAGTACATGGAAAGAATAGCTTGGTGCGTGTGCACCTGAGACATTGTCGGCAAAAAATGGCAAATAAATAAACCACTTTCTGCTTACGATTGCAAGCTATTTGTTTCCTAGGCTGTGTGTATATGTGTCTGACAGCATATTCAACTTTTGTTATTAACATTTGTCCACATGTATGCAGTTCACAGGTGTCTGATTATCTGTTGTTCTTACCATTGTGCTCGATCAAGCCTTGGCTTTCTTTCAATCCACTTTCTCACACCCCAACCCCCACACTTTAATAGATTGCATGACACTTCTAAAGAAAGGATTAGAGGTGGGGCTGACAGGATTGGATGCAACCAGTTACAGCCAGAACCTTGTTTGCCACCCTTTTATATAGATTATAGGCTATTATATACAGCACCTAGCATATAACATGCCATTGCCTTTTCTTCCCATTACCATGAAACCCAGAGTGGCAGAGTTGAATAGATTGACTATATTAAAGATAGTATTGTTAGTACCTGGAACTGCTCAATGGATAACTATAGATGTTATGAAAATTATTCAATGTTCCTGATCATGCATGCTTTAAAACACTAGAAGAGAATAACAAGTACACTTATTTCAGTATTGCAAACATTAAAAGCAGTCTTATAAACATCAAAATAGCATTTTACAGAGCATCTTCCAAGAGACGTTAAATAATTGAATGAACGACTGATTTCACAGACCCTGATTAGCACTAACCTTGGTTACGTTCCCTTAGCTAAGGCTGTCTATTGATTAGTGCTAATCAGGTTCAGTGTTTTATTCAGAAAAAAGACAAGGGGTATATGCAGCATTATTTTACTGGTGTGATGTTTTGAGTGGAGTTATCTTTTCTATGCTACAATAGCAGCATACCGTTTTTGAGTTATCATTCCTAATACAAAACTGTTAAAAGAGGTAAACACGAAAGTAACAAAATAATAACTTTCTTTCAATACAAACACTAACGCTGTATTCATGAACCAAGAAAATAAGCATGTGCTTTAGCAAAGTTTCAGGACTCAAAACCTTCTCAAAACATTTTTCAATATGTACTGCCCCATTTAAAACAATGGATTATTATAATAATAGCAATACTGCTGTTGAGGAAATATTTGTATTGCCTGTCTGTTGCTCTCCAATCTTTATGAAAGACCTACTTCATAATCCCTGAAAACATGTGCTTCAAATCACTAGTTTCAAAGGTGGTCTGTTTCCTTTTTTTTGGGGGGGGGGGAAGGATATTGGTTTTAAATGCATCAACTGTTTCTGCAGGAGGAAATGCGTCGGTAAGCAAACTGCTGAAATATTTTTCATTTCTGTTTGGTCTCCCGAGCTGCAAAAGAGCTTACCACAATGAGAAAGCACAAGGCGGGCTGTGCCTGTATGGATTTCAAAAGGGGCAAAACAAACTTTCCCAGCAAGAAAGAATTTAGTAGACAACAAGGGATTAAGTTTGTATGATATTAAACAAGACCGTGGGGCTGTGCAGCATTAATCACCTAATAAAACATCATTTATTGTGCGCTTTAAAATTCATTATTCCTGAAACTGAAGTAGGCTTAACAGCTGTGTTGTTTGCAGCTGTTTTTTTTCTCAAAGGAGTGTATTTCCCGACCATAAAACCCAGCTAATTATCATCCTGTACATGGTTGTTGTATCACTGGCAGCCCCACCGCCTCCGTTACCTTGACTTTGTTTTGGTTCTCTCATCCCATAATGCTGGCTACACTTCCTGCTTTGCAGCACAGGTCACATACAGAGGCTCCAAGAATAACTGCGCTCCATCACAGGTGCAAATAGTGGAGCCAGTGCACGTTCTGTGTTTGTATTCATTAATAACCTGATGCACTAAAATAGTCTGAAGACATTCACGATTCGGTGACTCATTACAGGAAATGCATTCTTTATCTTCTTTTGGTGAGACATTATATGAACTGGATTGTGAATTTTATCATACAGGGAGGCAAAGAAAGGTACGATTAACCATACACTACTGTGCACTCCGTTGGGTTATTTCACAGTCGGCTGCCTCATTAACTTCTATGTATTTTAAAAACTCTGCTGTACTGCTCTCATCCACACAGCTGCATATGCCTACTCTAATAAAAAGCTTCTTTACAACTGTGTCTGTCAGTCATCTTCTACCAGTATTGAAAGTTGGCGCTGCTAAGCACGAGTCAATGGGCTAACAGTATTTAATACTATTCTCAAAGGAACAGCAATGAACCCAAGTGCTTGTTTACATTCGCCACACACTAGTGGAGCCCCGTTTCTTAAAACTAAACAAGAGGGAAGTTTCTTCATTATGAATTAAGTTGACCGTTTACTGCTTTCTAAAAATGTTCAGTATAATTAAATCACCATTTGATAAAAGCAGCCCTATTTTGCTCAATATTAATTAAAAAAAAAAAGTATTTCCAATCCATTTGAAGGTAATTTACATACATTTACACCATACCATTTACAAAGCAGCCCATATTTAATAAAAATATGAATTAACATTTTTTACACTAACCTGCACCTTGACCATCATGCAATCCCTTCTTGAAACATATAGACAACATTTCAGTTGCTATTAGTAGACACAAATGCTTTGTAAGTCCCTAACAACACTGTTTCTGATTCTTAAAACCTAATGTTTGGGAACTTTTCAATTAGGGGAAAAAGTTCTGGATTGATCCCATAATTCTCAAAGGAAAGCGTCATTATTAAAAAATTCCTTCATGGGAAAAGTAATTGTGAAAATTCCTTTGCACATACCTGTGTGTAGGACTGTGTCTCCGGACCATTGGGATAGATCTTGAAAAGAGCAGTCCCTGAAAAATAGACCACTGATTGTTCTCGCTGGAGATTTAGGTTTCATCAGTGTTCTCTTTCATTTGGGAACAAAGCTTGCATGGTTTATTTACCGTATGCCGTCATTTTATTTTTTGTATGTCCCTCCTGCGCAGGTTATTGCAAAAAAGAAGGAAGGGTCTGGGGGAAAACTAGAAAGCAACATCAGTACACTTTGTTTCAGGACAGGACCAGTCTTCACAACATCCCCACTTGCAAGGTGAGCATTAAAATGTCATTTTTAAAAAAAATAACTTAAATAAACCCTTTAGGGAAGTTTTGTTTTTTTACCTCGAGTTTATTCAATGCTGAATGTATGTAGTTATTCAGACTGCTAATTGTGTGCACTGCTTATAGGAGGGGCTCAAAGTAGATACACCAGTAGATAGATATTAGATGAACTGTTCTTTGAATGGTATCATACAGGGAGCCAAAGAAAGGTATGATTACCCATATACTACTGTGCAGTCTGTTGGCACCTACTGTGGGTTATTGCACACTGGGTGAACCATCTGCCTTCTGGCATCAACTTCCCAGCACTTTAAAAACTCTGCTGTACTGTTCTGATTTACACGGCTGCACATACTTACCCTGTAATAAAAAAAGCCCCTTTAACTGTGTCTCACAGTCATCTCCTACCGTTGTTAAAAGTTAGCACTCGTTGCTTCAAAAGGACAAGGCAATGGGCCAGCAGTATGTTCTTCTAAGTGGTCGGCAGCAACCTCAGATAAGCAGTAGTAATGGATCCAAGTTGTCTAACTTGTTGTTCAAATAATTGTGCATGAAAAAACTGTACCAGGACCAGCTTACTTTCACAATGAATAAAGTTTCATGGTCCATGCAGTACTGTGCAGTATACACTTGCACTTCACCAAATCACTAGCCTGGATATAAAAATCTTCACATTTTCATAAATTGTGAATTTTGGATATAGATATAAATGTATGTTATAATGCTCTAGGTGCGTGAAGGGAAATGCTATAACTATCATATATTTATCGTCAAAAACTAATTCACACATTCAGCTGCATTAAATCATAAAAAAAAAAAAAATCTTTCTAATGATTTCTGATTTCTGTAGTATGACAGGTGGTTAGGGTTTATGGTTCTTTGGATGCCTGCCGTGGTATTAAATTGTTTGTAGATTATGTTTGTATAAAACTAAAAAAATAAATCAATGAAAGTGAATGCTTCCTTCGCAGCCACAAAAACATTGAAAAATAGTACGGTCCCCAGGTACTGACACAAAGTTCAGACTCCAGATCAAGTAACTTGTTTTCAGTTCTTTCTGATCCTCACATTACAGATCTGTGTGTTCTTAAAAAGTCACAAAACAATTGAGGCATTGTGGAGTATGGAGGTCCTCTGGTCCTGCGCACTTCAAAAGTCTACTTTACTGTCTCAGTCTCTTTAGAATGCGCTGGATTTCGGAATATGAACCCAGAAACTTGAATCTTGAGCATTGCCTCTGGTCTAAATTTTGCCTTGACAGACTTGGAATTCAGTGTATTTTTTATTTATTTTTGTATCACTGATCATGTGTAGCCCTGTACATTACACTGCACTGCTGTTTACTGCAGAGAAATGAGTACATTGTTATATTTTTTGGGGCGTTGCTGTGTGAAATCACACGTAATCAACACTGTAAAAACATACCATTTATCATACCTCTAGTTTTAAAATAAAATCAAGAATTTTATGGGATGTTAGGCTTTCATTGGTCAGGTAGCAGGATGACCCCAGGACCTTGTAACTAGTGCCATTCACACCTACTGTATGCAAAATGAATGTGTAAATAGGGAAACTCAGCACAGCACTCTCCACTTCATGAGACCAATAACAGATCCTTCACACGTTTACTCAGTTATACAAGTAAACACATTTCAACATTGAAAACGATTGAAAATGTCATTGCATTTACTAAAGTATCGTTTCCCTTATGAAAGTTTACCATGGTATTTTGCAAGGTATTTTTTTCAGTTTTCCCATGGTTATACCATAGTTTGCCATTTTTTTATATGCTTTGACATACCTCGCTATTCTTTACAATGCTTGCCTATGCTTTACCATGCTTTCTTACACTCTGCGATGCTTTTGCTATGGTAAACTTTTATAAGGGTTAGCTTGCAATTGTCTTTTAGTGTGGAGCAGTATGGTTTGTGAAAAGCCAATGTTTTAAACTTGCACCATATCTTTATTTTCAGATGAATAATGTTAGTTATTTGTTGACCATCCTGTGCCAGCATTGTGCAGCTCAGTGTAAAGGACCAGGGCTCTCTAGATCACATTCTACTGGTCGGTGCGCACAAAATCCATTCAGAGACTTTGTTAGTACAAAGCAGGTGCAGCAGTATGCTAGTCTGTACTTGGTTACCAAAACACCCAGCCAACAGAATTTTATATTGTTGACTTTTTTTTTCACGGCGATCAGTCTTGGATGAGTGGTTTCACTTCAAATGAATCATTAACTGTATCCTTTCACCTGGTGCTCATTTTAAGTATCATCGAGTTTGTTAGTTTCAAGATAGAGGATAATCCACTTGTTTTTGTATTTTGAATCATAACTTGGCACGTAAAAGAAAAAAAAACTCATATTAAAATGACTCTATAGTAATTAAGCCAACATTTAATAGGATTTGCTCCCATGCATTCCTCCCTGGTATTGATCTAATAATATCCTATACCTTTATAGCAGGCAGGCGTCTAAGACATACAAAAGGGGCTTGTTCACTATAAGTTTACACTTGGTTTCCAAGAAGACATGTTGATGAACAGAGTATTGATGAACAGGTTATTAAGTACGGAAACTGTAGAATTATCTGAGAACTAATTATGTCAGGCACATGAAAAACATTCCCCTGCTTTCATACAGGAAAATGGAAAAATGTTTCATGCAGATGTGCTTTTAAAGGTTATTATTATTAAGTCTCCACAATGATATTTTCCTCTCAGTTAGAATTCATTGGGCAATATGTTTAGAGTGTTGATGTGAATAAAGCTGCAGATATCATCCTACAGCTGTTTGTTTACTCTTTGGTCCATTTGTTTTCATCTCAAATTATTGCATTTTCCGGTTCCAAGTCCAGGTCCAGATTGAATGATCAGGTCTTGGGCTTGCTTTGAATCCGAGCAAAACGCTCTTCACCCTTATATGAAGCTGGGTGTACTGTACTCTTACAGTTACAGCACAGCAGCAAAGTGTTGTAATGCTTAGTGAAAGTTGGGGAACACCTAGTTGATCGAGGCAAAGGACTGATACAAATTGAGAAGTCAAGTATGGTAAACCCACCTTTAAGCAAAGCCAAAATATGGTTAATTGTAAAATCTAAAGCTTGGATAGGCTAATTGGTTCGAGGATTTCAGCTTTTTAGAGTGCCTAGATGATTATCAATGTCTTTGCATCTTTATTTCTTATTGTTGCCATTTTAGTTCCTAGTCACAGGTGCTCGGCAACCAGGGGAAGTTAGTTAGTTCTGTATTGTGCTTGCTAGATTGGCAAAGGTCTTTCTCTACCGCACTTGTTATTAACTTCTTGTTTTGGTTTTTTTTGGTTTTGAGAGAGAGTATGTAAAAAAAAAAGGTTTGGGGAGAAAAAAGAAGGAAATGTGACAGTGTGGGCTTTGAAGTAATTTACAAATATGGGACCATTCACTTTCCTTCCCCTGCTGTATCAGGCTCTAAGGGATAAAAAACACCCAAAAAACACCTGGCAGCTTGAAGGTTAAAACATTTGCTATTCTAGTCATTCAAGCATTACCACATGTTGACACTTCTCTGGCAATGCTTGTCTTAAAGGCTGTGCAGCCTTTGCCTCCCTTTTAATAGGTTTAGTTACTGAAGAAGCTGAACGAACAAACACACTTGCCTTGTTTGTTTTCTTTCTCCTGTTTGAATCACGACAAGGAGTGTCCTCTTATGTTTATGACACAGAGGACACACAGTCCCAGGTTGTTTTGGTGTTCCTCCCCCAGAATCTCTTTCTGCACGTTTAGACTTACAGTAGTTAGAAGGTATTCTGTACATGTGAGATCCGACGGAACTTGTGTATCAAACAGAATTATACGAATAAGATGGAGTGAAAAACAACAGCTAGACAACAGCTAATAACAGATATCAGTCTTAGAGAGCAATTAGCTATTAGAACAATGGGTCTTGAGAGTTGATTTGAAGCGCGCGATTGTGGGAGCTGCACGCCCATTGAAGTCTGTGTGTGTGTGTGTGTATATATATATATATATATTATAGAAAAGAGTTGGAAGAGCTGCAGTGAGTGAATTAATTAAAGTGCAGTACTGTACAAACTTGGTGTAATACTCTTTAGTAAACATGTAATGACGGCTCGGATGCACAGGTGGGTCTCAAGTCACATGAACTTTATTCCATGGTTTATTAGTTCATATTAATGATGTTTATTACTGTTCTCCTGCACTAATCTAGCACTCTGCTGGTGTTGTACTCGCTGTGTCAACCCACACACTCTCTGTCTAATCTGTCCGGTTCGTGATTCAACTTTTTTAATGTGACTACTGGTTACGTTGTATTACTTAAAGGGGTCGAAATGCAAAAACACGTGCTTTCAAAGTTCTGTTGACAGGCTTGTTATGCTGAATAACCTCAGCTTTAAATCCAGTTGAACGAGAATTATTTTTTCGTTTCTGACTCATTGTGCAGTGCAATGATGAACTATCTATTTCGAGTCCACAGTTCAGTCAAGTGTCGAGTTATCCACTAGTCTTTTTAACAATTTTGATCCCTTTGGTACCGGTAATAAGTGTCGAGTTACGAGTAAAACGTGGTGTTGAATTAAAAAAATATAAATGACAGGATGCATATATTCTATATGGTGAAAATTCGGGACCATTTGAGTTATCCACCAGTCGAGTTAACCGAGGTTAACTGTATTTATAGTGCAGTCAACAGCAACTGGAAAATGTCATTAAATGTGTGTTTGTTTTTGTATGTGAAGATTGAAACTATAATGCATAGCCAAAGTGTTTGATTTAGAAAGTTACTATTCAAATGACAAAATCTAACTATCCCAAGTATGCTTGAACAGGAAGCTGCTATATATGGTCAAGGAAGATGAAGCCACACCCCTTCTTGGTTTTCAGGTTGCATCATCCTGTTCACTCATAAAAGTATGAATATATAAATGGATCCAATGTCTGTATTGTTTTTTACACTCCCAGTGTACAGGCATAGAAGAAAACCAGTTGGGCTAGTATGTTCACTGGCAGCAAGTTTCGATGAGAAAACTCCACCCCTAGGAGTAGCATATAATTACCAGCTCACTCCTTTTCAGTAAACACTTTTAAGGCCACTTCTCTGGGGAAACACCATTAGTAGAGCATTGATACTGAGTTTTTGGAGCTTTTGAAGCAAAAGAAGAAAACCAAAAAACAAAGCCATGGCTGCTGTTGGGATTCAGATTCTGGGCATTGCCCTAGCCATAATCGGATGGATTGGAACTATTGTCATCTGTGCTCTGCCCATGTGGAAGGTGACGGCTTTCATCGGCAGCAACATTGTGACATCTCAGACCATCTGGGAGGGACTCTGGATGAACTGTGTGGTGCAGAGCACCGGGCAGATGCAGTGCAAGATCTACGACTCCTTGCTGGCTCTCCCTCAGGATCTCCAGGCAGCCCGGGCCTTGGTTGTGATTTCTCTTTTGGTGGCCATTTTTGCTCTCCTGCTGTCCATCGTTGGAGGAAAGTGCACCAACTGCGTGGAGGACGAATCCACCAAAGCCAAGATCTGCATTGTCTCAGGCATCATCTTCATCATTGCTGGAGTCCTCACCATGATCCCTGTCTGCTGGTCTGCCAACACCATCATCAGGGACTTCTACAACCCTTTGCTCACTGATGCCCAAAGAAGGGAGCTTGGCGCTTCATTGTACATTGGATGGGGTGCTGCCGGTCTTCTGATCCTTGGAGGAGGTCTGCTCTGCTGCAGCTGTCCCCCTCGGGATAACCAGGCCTACGCTGCTAAATATTCTGCTGCCAGATCTACAGCTACAAGCAAGGCTTACGTGTGAAACTTAACAAGAGTTAAAGAACTGACATTTTGTAAATGGACTTCTGCTTAAAAGTTTCAGGTATGTCTGAGACAGACAGTGCCATTGTGTGTGTTTTTTTATGTACACAGCTTTGTCCTTTCACATACCTTTACCATGTTCCCTGTTTTACTGCGAACAACAAGGAACTGCTAATATATGATATTTGTTCTGGGTAGAAAACAGCCGCCACTAACAGCTTTTGCCAGCTAATTTGTAAATCAAGGGCATTCATTTCTAGAAGCAAATTCACCAAACAAACTTCTACAACAGCCCAGCATACAAGTGGACATTTGTAATATTTGTATTTTGAATTTCACCACTGTGTTTTCTTTTTTTACTAATTAATTAATTGTATTGTTTGGCTACCCATGTACATTTAGCTTTTTAAAGAAATATTTTGTATTTTGAGTCATTTAGAAATGTTACAAATAAAATTACAATAAATACAATTATATTTGTACTTCACATCTGCATTTGTTTTTGTTTATTTTATTTTTTTTACTTATCTTTAGAAATTCAAAAAGATCTTTAAAGTCAACACAATACAACAGTTTGGTTGGCAAGATTAAATTCATTATCCAATCATATCAGAAGACTTTTAAAAGATGTGGTAGTAGACATGTTATTCATGCTAATATTCTGGAATGTAATTATGTGGTAAAAAGATTCTAGCAAGATTATTTGTCAAAAGTCTTTAACAGTGTAAATAAACTGTTATTTTTGTCAAAGCTCTTTTTCTTTCATTCTATTACATACTTCAGACTGAATTATGCATAACTTGTCACAATCGAATGTCAATAGAATTCTAACATTTAGTGACTTAGATGAACCAATTAATAAACAGCAATAGTCCAACAGGATCGAAAATGGGTGTGGGTGTATCAGTGGTGGCAGATGGCCAAAAAAAAATGTGTTAAAATGGTTAAAGAAAAGGGCTTGTAACCAGAAGGTTCCCGGTTCAAATCCCAGCTCAGCCACTGACTCACTGTGACCCTGAGCAAGTCACTTAACCTCCTTCTGCTCCCTCTTTCGGGTGAGACGTTGTTATAAGTGATTCTGCAGCTGACGCAAAGTTGCAACCCAGTCTCGCTAGAGAAACGTTAACAGTTTTCTCTTTCAACTTTCAACCAGGAAGCTTTTGTCGAAATTCTCTTTTTATATTTATTTTCTGTAAACATTAGTGTATGGATAATCTTGTTTGCTTTTAAACCAATTAAATTGTTACAAAAATGTACTATTCTTTATTTATTCATTTTAATTCTGTACATGGTCTTGTTGTACTAGTGCTAAAATATACACTGCCTTTTTTCTTTATATATTCACCCGAAACCTCGCTTAATACAATTTTATGAAACGACATGTCAGCACTGTGCTTGCATCCAGAGCGCGTCTGCCGATGAAAATAAAAATACGGCTAAAAACAAAACAGTATTCGGTTCAACAGAGATAGTCAGTAGCTTAAAAGCAAATAAGCTAAATGCTCCGTGTCTATCTGTGTAGTTTGAAATGTGGACGTTGAAAAGAATTGTGGAAAATGTCGTTTTAAGACCCTGAAATATACATTTGCTTCTACGACGCGATATTGGCTGAGCGCCGCAGAGCAAGCAGGGGCGTAACATTCAAATTTCAAACTACGCAGCTTATTGTTTTTGTTATTTTCATCGGCAGATGTGCGCTTAACCAAAAGAAAACTTATGAAAATAAACCCCTGCACCAAAATTAAATCAGTCAAAAAACGTTATTATTATTTTCCAACAAAACAGCGTTATTTTAAGACGACTGTGAACGAGCCAGTAATCAATAAAACAGCAGTATATCCAAACATTTTAATAAATCAATTACCGGTATGTAACAAGATGTATCAGTTTGATTAATAACCTGATTTAGTTAATATTGAAACATACATCAAAGTACTCAATATTTTAACTGTTAATAGCTAATTAGTCACAAAAACGTATTCACCAAAGGCATCCATTGATTTTTTTTTTAAATCATTTAGTCGCCGCCAATTATTTTTATTATTTTCTCCCAATGTAGAATGTCCAATTATTTTTAGGCTCAGCTCACCGCGAAGATGAACACACGCTGTCCTCCGAAGCGTGTGCCGTTAACCGCCCGCTTCTTTACACACTGCAGGCTCGCCATACAGCCACCTCAGAGCTGCAGCGTCGGAGGACAACGCAGCTCTGTGCAGCTTACAAGCAAGCCCGCAGCTGCCCGGCCAGACCACAGGGGTCGCTGGTGCGCGGTGAGCCGAGTACACCATGGCCGACCGAAGCACTACAATTTTTCTACAGTTACAGCTGCCACCGGCGCCTGCTTTTCACTATTAATAGAAAAAAAAAAAATACATGTCATTGATCCCACGGCCCACCCGGGACTGTGTCACAGTTTGGGAACCCCTGCATTAATCAATTAGGTGGAATGGAATTCAGGTAAATATCGTGTTTAAGTTAGTGAAAAAAAAATAAAATAAAATAAACGCAACAAATCCAATACATAAAACACACGTAAATCATAGTGATAATTAGTGTGCTGTGATTATATAAATCAATGTGAACAAGGGAGAAAAAAATAATAAAGTAGAAATATATTATTCCAAAAATAAATACATTATAGTTTACACCTGTACCAATGACCTGTCACAGAAAGGATAAGAGTTAACATAAATAAATAAAACATGGCTTTATAAGGCTTTGGGGGAGCAGTGTGGAGTAGTGGTTAGGGCTCTGGACTCTTGACCGGAGGGTTGTGGGTTCCATCCCCAGTGGGGGACACTGCTGTTGTACCCTTGAGCAAGGTACTTTACCTAGATTGCTCCAGTAAAAACCCAACTGTATAAATGGGTAATTGTATGTAAAAATAATGTGATATCTGTATAATGTGATATCTTTCAACAATTGTAAGTCGCCCTGGATAAGGGCGTCTGCTAAGAAATAAATAATAATAATAATAATAATCTATTAATGAGTGTTGCAAGATAGTGATGTAATCAGGAAGCTTTTCTGGACCCTGTGCATTGTGACGTGTTTGTGCAGCAGACACACCGTGGGGTTTCGGTGCTTCGTTATGTTTCCATGTTTTCCAGTCTAACCAGTTACCGAAGAAGTTTGTCAAAACATTGGATCACATTTTGAAATCTTTTCACATACTGGGAAATATTGGACAGGATAAACAATAGTGCAGTTATTAAAATAAAAGATTTGTTTTTAGAAATGGAAGTTTATTTGGAAGTATGTATACTATTAAGTGTTTTATTGGGTTCTGTTTTGTTAAATACTTCTGTCACAAAGCTCTTTAAAATAAGACCTCACCTGCCATTTTAGGTATACAGACAGAAGTGCATTTTAATATCTTTATATTAAAAGTATGCATATAGTTTATTTGTGTTACAGCGATAGACAGTTTCACTGAAAGTATTCCGACAGTAGCCCTACATTTCAGTGTCAATGTTTTTGTATTAGTCATTCTGTGATAGTTCAAGTACTAGCTTCAGCATTGGTTGTTTCTGTTTCTTGTGTTCCTGCTGCCGTGACTC
Source organism: Acipenser ruthenus (assembly GCF_902713425.1). Classification (NCBI taxonomy): domain Eukaryota; kingdom Metazoa; phylum Chordata; class Actinopteri; order Acipenseriformes; family Acipenseridae; genus Acipenser; species Acipenser ruthenus. Next base: position 4,067,122 of record NC_081212.1, on the reverse strand, counting down.
ATTTTGATGTAAATTCATACAATGTGTCTCAGGTCTCCCCTTACCATCCTCCCATTGTGTGTAACATAAAAGAAAACCAGTTGGGTTTGGTTTTCTTTCCTCACAGCAAGTTTCTGATTGAAAGATAAGAAAACTTCCCCCTCCCCCAGACAGAGGCATATAACTAGCAGCTCACACCTCAGCAGTGAACATTTTTGAGAACACACCTACTGTACCAGAGCCTCTGTAGCAGAGTTATTGAAGAAGACAAAAAAACAGAAAAGCATTCTGATGGCATCTGTTGGGATTCAGATTCTGGGCATTGCCCTAGCCATAATCGGATGGATTGGAACTATTATCATCTGTGCTCTGCCCATGTGGAAGGTGACGGCTTTCATCGGCAGCAACATTGTGACATCTCAGACCATCTGGGAGGGACTCTGGATGAACTGTGTGGTGCAGAGCACCGGGCAGATGCAGTGCAAGGTCTACGACTCCATGCTGGCTCTCCCTCAGGATCTCCAGGCAGCCCGAGCCTTGGTTGTGATTGCTCTTTTGGTGGCCCTTTTTGCTCTCCTGCTGTCTGTCGTTGGAGGAAAGTGCACCAACTGCGTGGAAGACGAATCCACCAAAGCCAAGATCTGCATTGTCTCAGGCATCATCTTCATCATTGCTGGAGTCCTCACCATGATCCCTGTCTGCTGGTCTGCCAACACCATCATCAGGGACTTCTACAACCCTTTGCTCACTGATGCCCAAAGAAGGGAGCTTGGCGCTTCATTGTACATTGGATGGGGTGCTGCTGGTCTTCTGATCCTTGGAGGAGGTCTGCTCTGCTGCAGCTGTCCCCCTCGGGAAAACCAGCCCTACTCTACTAAATATTCTGCTGCCAGATCTACAGCTACAAGCAAGGCTTACGTGTGAAACTTAACAAGAGTTAAAGAAGGGACATGTTGTAGTTGGACTGTGCGTATGTGTCAGTTTTCTACCTTCTCCTGCCTTTTTGTTTGTGTGTAATTGTGTGCTTTCATCTGCTTTGCTACTTTGTACATAAAAATGCTAACATATGGTACTTCATTATGTTAAAAAGTGCCACTAATACATGAATTTACTGGCTAATTTGTATATCAGGTACATCTAACTGCTAGCATTTGCAAGTAAGAAAAAGCAGGGAAATATTTTACAGCTTTAGAAATAATTACATTTTTGATGGCCGTGCTCAAAATAAGTGTTTATTTTATGTATAAAAAACTGTGAGAAACAACTTGGAATAGAAGTTTGGAACTTTTAGAAAGTTTTCTACAAGAGCCTAACTTATTTTTGGAAGCTAGTAAAGTGGAAGCATTATTTTTTAAATACATTTCAGAATTTTAGCAACGCAAACATTTAATTTGTGATTTTTCAGATAACCATGCTTATTTAGTTTATTAAGAAACTTTTTGTCTTTGAGTAGATTCATATTATTGGATCGACAATAAAAAAATAAAAAAAAAACATTTTATATTTGCACTTTTGTGTCTGAGTTTGTCAGAAAACAAGGATTTTTATCTATCTGTGATGAAGTTCACCAAGCAGGGGAGCAGGACACACACAAAGCAGATGTATCACTTCTTCTTTTATTATGTTCTCACAAAACACAAAACAAACAGAACTATCAAAACACGAGAGGCTTCTTGCCGTTCCCTTCTTACTATTCTTTTAGCAGAACACATCCAAGACGGGTTTTGCTCCTCTGTTTTTTTTTTTTTTACGTCAACTGGCATTTTTGTTAGTTTACTAACTGTTAACAACTTGCTTACTATCATATGTTTTTAAAAACAGTAACCTGTTTATAAACTAATAAAAAATAATAGCTAAAACTGTTCATCAAGCATCAGACTACATTAGGGATTATAAATCCCATTTTTATTCTTTAAAGGGACTTTTAAATTTGTTGCATTAGAAATGTTTTGCAAATAACACCAGGCTTGATATTATTATCATTATTATTATTATTATTATTATTATTATTAATAATAATAATAATAATCATTTTGTATTGGTTTATAAATTAGTGAAGAATAGGAAAGTCGGTAAACAATCAGTTGTTTTATTGGTCAGTCACTAATTATATATCAAAGTTAAGCATCAAAATACTTTAGCCTGAAACAAACATTGATATATGACACTAGTGTAATGTATTCATTTCTAATAACATTTTCTAGGAATACCGCCTTTAATTCAAAAAGTGTTTTAGACCGATTATATAGACAATTTTTAAAATACTAAAAGAAATTCTATAAGTGCAGCTACACTGAAAAGTACTGTTAGTACTGATGTTTTTTTATTGAATTTCTTTTAGTTAATGTTTCTTTTAGTATTTCTAAACGTACCACTGCTGAGTGTTTTAGAATTATGGATAGAAAGTTAAGAAAACCAACATCTAGGACAGTGCATTCGAGACTTTAAAAGTAGTTTAACTAGGTCTGATTCAAAGCTTCAGATAAACACAGTTAGTGAAGACGTTTGGGATTCTACAGCTGGGGCACTGACCTGCCTAAATAAGTTGCAAGTCATCATTTTGTCTTGAACCAAAGATGCTCCAAGAGCATTCACACTTCCAGGATCGTTTACACATAAACCTTGCCTAACCTTAGATCACAATTTTACCCCAAAACCTTTAACTTAATCTCAAGTACAAATTAACAACCTGATAATAAAAATCAGCTGACTGTGCTAAATAAGGCCCTTACCTACCTATGTTGCTATGATGCATTCCATTAGGGTTTATCAAAGAGTCCATCCTGCTGCCATGCTCCTGTGTGACGTCGAATGACCTCAAACATTAAAGGTCATATAACAGTTGTTTTATTGTGATTTTTTTTTTCTCCCTGCATGGTCTATATCTATACTTAGCTGTTGCAATATGGCTTTTGTTATGGTTTTTATAAGGAAGTTTAGCAAATTATACCTTTTCTGGCAGGCAGAGCAAGATAGAATGTGATTATATGAGCACCAATTTGGTGCTGCAGGACACTTTTTCCCCCTGAAATGTCTGACTTGGTAGCAGAAGCACATTACACCCCCAAAGCTATACTATTGTAATTGGAAATGCAATGACTTATCAAACAAGAATCCATTCTCTTCAACACTACATGTACGGTATTGCAAAATGTCCAGTACAGACCCCTTCAGGTAAGATTCAGGCAGTGCCAACATTGTGATTATTAATTAGTCATTTAGCAGACACTTTTATCCAAAGCAACTTACAGAGACTAGGGGGTGAACTATGCTTCACAACTGCTACAGTCACTTACAATAGGACCTTGGTTTTACGTCTCATCCGAAGGACAAAGCATAAGGAGGTTAAGTGACTTGACTTGAGTTTGGGGGTTGCAGCGGTGAGCCAGGTTGAATTGGACATTCCAAAATTGGGAGAAAATCTGGAAAATGAATAAAAATAATTGTTTAAAAAAAAAAAAAGTTTTGGCTACTTCCTTCATCAGTGTGCGTAACACTGACGAGAAGGCATTGAACAAGTTGTTTACTTTAATTAGTCTTCTACAATTTTTTAATTGAGTGTTTGCAGTAAGGAATGAGGATACATGGTATTTTGGTCACCCAGTGCTTCTATTACACTTGGTAAAAGATTTTTGGATGTTAAGGGTTGATCTGATTGTATAATATTGTATTATAACAAAAACCTGTTCAGCCGGTGGTATTTGTAGCTAGGTATAACCTTGTTGTGAAAACATACATCACTTTTAACATAAGCACAGAAGTTATCGCTCACATCATCTCCGAGAACTCACTCTTTCAAGCACGTCCAAGCCGGATTTATAAAAAGAAAAAAGAGCAAGACGTTTTATGATGGCATCTCTTGGCCTTCAGGTTTTGGGCATTGTCCTAGCTGTGATTGGATGGATTGGAACCATTGTCATCTGTGCTCTGCCCATGTGGAAGGTGACGGCTTTCATCGGCAGCAACATTATAACATCGGAGGTCGTCTGGGAGGGCCCCTGGATGACCTGTCTGGTGCAGGGCACCGGGCAGATGGTGTGCGATACTTACGACACCGTGCTGGGTATCCCTCAAGATCTCCAGGCAGGCCAGATCCTGGTGGTGATTGCTGTTTTTTTGGCCATCATAGGTCTCACAATGTCCTTTGCTGGAGGAAAGTTTACTAACTGCATGGAGGACGAATCCACCAAAACCAAGATCTGCATTGTCTCAGGCATCATCTTCATCATTGCTGGAGTCCTCACCATGATCCCTATCTGCTGGACTGCCAACACCGTCATCAGTGACTTCTACAACCCTTTGATTCATGATGCCCAAAGAATGGAGCTTGGTGCTTCATTGTACATTGGATGGGGTTCTGCTGCTCTTCTGATTATTGGAGGAGGTCTGCTCTGCTGCAACTGCCCTCCTCGGGATAACCAGCCCTGCTCCGCTAAATATTCTGCAGCCAGATCTACAGCTGCAAGTCAGGCATATGCATACAACTTACCTTAAGCTGAAGAAAGAAGGGACTTTTATTTTTAGTTGTAGTTTCTGTTATTTTTATCAGTCTACTTCTCACTTTGTATGTCTAACTATATTTTACTTGGATAAGGCATTGGGGTAGGTAACCTAGGCTCTTCCATTCCTTTCTATTATAGGGCTTTGTTTCAGCAAGAGCCTAATTATTCAGTTGACCCCAATCAATCCAACATAGGGAGGCTGAACAAAAATACTGCATTACAGTCTGTGGGATTGTCTTGTTCTATAACAACATTCTGAAAATTCTGGACATTTGATTGTGTAGCTCCATAGAAGATGGAATACAATTGATAAAGAAATATTGTTTTTTAAAATGTTATATACAGTATATAGCAATTCAAGAAAAGAAGAAATCAAGTGTGTATTACAGATATATACCAAAGAATATACAGCTATGGCCAAAGGTTTGCATCACCCTGTAGAATTAACTAATTTTGCTTCATAAAGTCGAATGAAACTTGTTGAACAATGTTACGTTAACATATTGAATTACATACCGCTTTGTAGTTCTCTGTATACTTAACAGAAACTTGCCAAAAAAAAAGAAAAATTTGACATTTTTAAATATGACATGAAATTCTGTACTATGATTATGGCTTCCAGGTAGACTTTTGCAATGTTATTTTGTAGTTTCTTTGATTGCATGTTAAATGAAATATCTAGATTATGTTCATGTAGTTTTTAAAATTATGTCGGAATCCTAAAATTCTAGGTGATGCTACATTTTTGGCCATAGCTGTACCATAGTATTCTCACATCAAAACTAATAAGTGTGAATTGAAACTGGAACGAAATTTTAATTGTTTGATTAATCCTGAGTTGTAACTGATTCTGACTGCCTAATACAAATACAAATCCTGAACAAAAAAGACAAACTGTTACAGTCCAAAAGGACCTTCAACACTGGATCTCGTTGTATTGCCTAACTAACAACAAAACTGATATAATTTAGTATCATATCAAGGTGGTACTGTACTAGGGAATGAGCATTTTACTGTATATATCATGATATTGATAATTTTTGCAATCACTGTGGTTGAAAAATGTATAGAATACATGGAATGGAAGTATATGAAGCATTTATCCCAGTAATGTGTTTAAAACGTGGTTCTTAAACAGCCCTTAATGGAAAGTTTTGAATGTTACAGAAATGGTGAATTTTCAAATAAAAAAAAACAACTGAACAAACAAAAACATATTTTGTCTTTTCTTTCAGCTTTTGGTTTAGACTTTTTTTTTTTTTTTTAAATGATGTTGATTGTCTCGTGTTTAAGGCATGCGTTCATGCACGGAATAACACTTCTCACAGTCCCCTGGTGGGCGAGTAAGAGGATACCAATTCATAATGAATGCATCCCATATTCTGTACATGTGATCAACACCAGCAGGGATAAGCCACAGCTGGATTTTTACAGCACCAGGGAATCAGCTTGGATTTCATCAGTAATTCTGGGATATCCATGGATAGGTGATTAATGCAATCCAGGCGATTCTCCAGTGCTGTCAAATGTTCTACAAAAATCTAGCCCCAGTGTATCGGTAACAAGCTCAGGTGTGTCTTTTTAAACTCACAGTTAAACCAGGACTGGATCAACCTGCTATGCAATGGGAGTCATATTCCCATCCATGTGATTGAGAGTTTTAAGTTATGGATGAACCAATATTAGTAAATACTGTACAGTAGTTTCTGCGTTTAGGAACACCTCCTAAGAGAACACTTCGGCTTAGGGAACAGCCGTGTGGTTTCCCATTGGAAATGCTCCACCTAAAGAAACAGGAATGTGTTTTGTGACCTGATAGTTCATCATCATCAAAATCAAATTCAAATGGTTTATTCAGTCTTTTCCAAACTGACTTGTCATCGCGAGAGTAATCTAGAGCTGCTGTTGCATTTCTTTTAACATGTGTGTAGTGCTGTGTTAATAACCGTTGTGTTAAAATTAATTATTGTATTCATAATTACTGTTAGAGCCGCTGCTGCGTTGTTACCGTGTGTAGGGGTGTTTTGTTTAGTTTTTGCAGTTTATTTGATTTAAAATGTTTGCGAAAATTGTATTTTCACTCAATGCATAGTCTATGTGAATTCACAATATTTATTCAAATGAATAAAGGGCAGTTTAGATTAGGTTTATTTATAATGTTACAGGTTTAAACATATACAATGTTTTTAATTTGACATTTTCCCCAAGGAGTGCTAGTGGGCTGCAGTGCCTAATGCAGCTTAACAGGTGAATATCATGTTTAAATTAGTGAAAGAAAAAGAAAAAAAAAACTCCAACATTTACATAGTGATAATTAGTGTGCTGTGATTATATAAATCAATGTGAACAAGGGAGGAAAAAATATTAAAGTATAAATATATTATTCCAAAAATAAATACATTATAGTTTACACCTGTACCAATGACCTGTCACAGCAAGGATAAGAGTTAACAAAAATAAATAAAACATGGGTTTATAAGGCTTTGGGGGATCTTTTAATGAGTGTTGCAAGATACTAGCTTCAGCATTGGTTGTTTCTGTTTCTTGTGTTCCTGCTGCCGTGACTCATTTTGATGTAAATTCATACAATGTGTCTCAGGTCTCCCCTTACCATCCTCCCATTGTGTGTAACATAAAAGAAAACCATTTGGGTTTGGTTTTCTTTGCTCACAACAAGTTTCTGATTAAAAGATAAGAAAACTTCCCCCTCCCCCAGAGAGAGGCATATAACTAGCAGCTCACACCTCAGCAGTGAACATTTTTGAGAACACACCTACTGTAACAGAGCCTCTGTAGCAGAGTTATTGAAGAAGACAAAAAAACAGAAAAGCATTCTGATGGCATCTGTTGGGATTCAGATTCTGGGCATTGCCCTAGCCATAATCGGATGGATTGGAACTATTATCATCTGTGCTCTGCCCATGTGGAAGGTGACGGCTTTCATCGGCAGCAACATTGTGACATCTCAGACCATCTGGGAGGGACTCTGGATGAACTGTGTGGTGCAGAGCACCGGGCAGATGCAGTGCAAGGTCTACGACTCCATGCTGGCTCTCCCTCAGGATCTCCAGGCAGCCCGAGCCTTGGTTGTGATTGCTCTTTTGGTGGCCCTTTTTGCTCTCCTGCTGTCTGTCGTTGGAGGAAAGTGCACCAACTGCGTGGAGGACGAATCCACCAAAGCCAAGATCTGCATTGTCTCAGGCATCATCTTCATCATTGCTGGAGTCCTCACCATGATCCCTGTCTGCTGGTCTGCCAACACCATCATCAGGGACTTCTACAACCCTTTGCTCACTGATGCCCAAAGAAGGGAGCTTGGCGCTTCATTGTACATTGGATGGGGTGCTGCTGGTCTTCTGATCCTTGGAGGAGGTCTGCTCTGCTGCAGCTGTCCCCCTCGGGAAAACCAGCCCTACTCTACTAAATATTCTGCTGCCAGATCTACAGCTACAAGCAAGGCTTACGTGTGAAACTTAACAAGAGTTAAAGAGGGGACGTTTTGTAGTTGGACTGTGCGTATGTGTCAGTTTTCTACCTTCTCCTGCCTTTTTGTTTGTGTGTAATTGTGTGCTTTCATCTGCTTTGCTGCTTTGTACTCTATTTCTTGTAAATGACAAAACAAAATGCTAAAATATGGTACTTCATTATGGTAAAAAGTGCCACTAACACATGAATTTACTGGCTAATATGTATATCATGTACATTTAACTGCTAATGGGTAAATATCTGCAAATAAGAAAAAACAGGGAAATATTTTACAGCTTTAGAAATAATTACATTTTTGACTGCCTGTGCTCAAAATAAATGTTTATTTTATGTATAAAAAAAACTGTGAGAAACAACTTGGAATAGAAGTTTGTACATCTGACACATCATTATTATTATTATTATTAGTTTATTTAGCAGACGCCTTTATCCAAGGCGACTTACAGAGACTAGGGTGTGTGAACTATGCATCAGCTGCAGAGTCACTTACAATTACGTCTCACCCGAAAGACGGAGCACAAGGAGGTTAAGTGACTTGCTCAGGGTCACACAATGAGTCAGTGGCTGAGGTGGGATTTGAACTGGGGACCTCCTGGTTACAAGCCCTTTTCCTTAACCACTGGACTACACAGCCCCCATCATGACATTAAGAACCTGAATTGCATGTGGTAGATGCTTCTTGGTTTTTGGTATTTTGCAGTGAGTTCTTGTAAGAGTGACCTTACTCAGCAAATTGGCTAAGTTTAGGGGTGGGCACCAATATCGATATTTTGATATGATATCGGTATCGTTCGATATCGATAATAATTTCCATATCGCGGGATTAAAAAAAATTCACGTAGGCTCGCAGAGACATACTTTTTATTGCTAATACTGCTAAAAAAATACAAACGCAGTATAATCAAGATACAACAAACCCTAAACATACCAATCATTGTTAGCCTCTTAGGCAAGTCTTAAGTTCCGGATATTGATGAGAGTGATCAGTTTCACCTTGTTTTAAGTATCTAACCATGTACCATTTTGTTTTGTCCTTTGCCAAAACTTATCTGTGGTTTTTTTTTTGTTTTGTTTTTTGTGAATATTCCAATTGTAATATCCAGTTAAATGTATCATATTATTATGTGAAAATTGCGATTTCAGGGGCTGAGAGGAAATTGTGAAATTAGCCCAATACCGCGACTTTTACAATATTCTTAAGAAATAAAAATAATTTCATAATTATTTGTATTTCATACAAAAAATAAATCACATTAACGAAACTGTACAGCTCTGCTATGTGTCTGCGTGTAATATTCGCCATGCACACGGTGCTGTGCAATGTTTATGTCATTTGACTATATGCAATCTAAGCGGGAAATTAAAATACTACACACTGTAACAACAAAATGAATGTCTCTAAAAGGGCTAAAAATGTGTCTGCAGCAGACCACGTAAAGCAGTATCCAGCAGGTGTTTTACACAGCGATGGAGGTAAGCTCTTCTGTACATCCTGCAACGTTACTGTAGATCACTACCGAAACTCGTCTGTTGACAGGAAGTATTCACCTAAAGAGAAAGGCGGAAATCCAGAGCAGTACTATGACTGCTTTACTTCCAAAGAAACAAAAAATGGTGATTTCCATATTCCAAAAGTACACTTATTAAATTTTGACCTGACAGAGGCATTTGTTTAAGCAAATATCCATTTTGAAAAATTGGACACGCAAAAGTAACGGAAATTCTTCATACAGAGTGTAGCAAATGGTGGAGCGGTTCCTTCATCGGCCCAGCTGAGACATCAATACTTACCCAAAGTTGCAGAGTATCACAAGCAGGAGATTATGGAATTAGTAAAACAGTCTGGTTGCTTGTCAGTGGTCACACTGACGAGTTGACTGATGCACAAGATCAGTATGGGTCAGACGTTTCATTTGTTTTGCAAGACCTAATGGTTAACATGCACCTGACGTACTAGAACTGAAAGCTGTCCTTGCAGATACACTTTACCTACAGACTATTAATTATTACAACACTGTTTCACAAGCTATTGTAAAGTGCTTGAGTAACTTTGATGTTAATTTTAATGTCAGTGCATTTATCTGTATATTTGCTGTTTCAAAAAAAATAAGAATCTGTACACGTAATTTATAACATTTCCGTGCACATTCTGCGAAATATGACACTTTACCCGTAACACAGCTGTGAATTTTAAAGAAAATGTCCGCGATTTTCACAGGGTCTTAATTATGAGAGCAGGAAAAAACAAAACAAAAACTCTGTTTCTTCAAGTAAAACTTTGCAGTAAACATGTTTTTATTTTATTTTAAGTGTGTATTATATTTATAGATATCATTAAATCATGAACTGATTGAGACCTGGCAGAAAGTTCAGTTGAGTAATATAGGTAACAGTTGGAACAAAGAGCAGGAGGATTCAGGACTTCGAGGAACAGTATTCTGCACCCACTACTCACTTTTGAAAACAGTAAACCAAGGGGGGCTGTTCCACTGCAGGGTAAATAGGTATAAAAAACAAGAACTACTTTAGTTTCTGGAGGGATGTTTCATGGGACAAATTAAACAACTTAAAACTGGGTAGAAACAAACACCACCCCTTAAACTGATGGAAAATTACTCCAAATATGCACTAACTCAATCAGCTCAATTCTGCATCTTCAAAAAGAACCCCTTGTGATAACATTTCTACAACAAACATTCAATGCTTATCTGAAAGCACTTAGTAAAGCTGACCTCTTTTGTCATAGTTCATGCATGTTTTAATTAGATAAGACTTATTGCATTTATCACACTGGTGTAATCCTGTGTCTTATCGTGAACGTATTAGAGTTGTGTCACTGAAGGCTCTAAAAAAATGATGGGATGTTTGAAGGAATGCTTTCTTCAGGATTGTTTTTTTGGTAAGAGCTTTTTGATGAATTAATTCACATTTTCAGTTAACGAAACCTTTTCTTAGCGGATTTGAGTTTTCGAATCGGGCCCGGAACACCCTTGAAACAAGATCTGGAGCCAAAACCAGACACCAGCAAATTATATTTGAGTGTAAATGACACAGGATTGTGGGGCACTGTTATTCACATATATTTAGAGAAACGTGTGATGTATATGAACCTGGCTGTAGCCATCCTAACTTTCAGTTTAATGAAGCGACTTTATGTTTTGGCATATAAGTCGTATTTCTCAAGGACTGACCAGGGTTACCCCTATCCCCTTATTTTGCTCAACATAAAAGAAAACCAGTTGGGCTGGTATATTTATCAAGCAGCGGGTCATGGGCATGGAAAGAGAAAACCCCACCCTTCAGGAAGGCATATATCTACCAGCTTGCATGTCCTCCAAGAACACTTTTGAGGTCACTTCTCAGGGGGAAACACACCTTTACGATTCTTTGTACCAGGTTTATTAAAGTAAAACCAAGAAGCACCTTGATGGCATCTGTTGGGATTGAGATTCTGGGCATTGCCCTAGCCATGACTGGATGGATTGGAACTATTATCATCTGTACACTGCCCATGTGGAAGGTGACGGCTTTCATCGGCAGCAACATTGTGACATCTCAGACCATCTGGGAGGGACTCTGGATGAACTGTGTGGTGCAGAGCACCGGGCAGATGCAGTGCAAGGTCTACGACTCCATGCTGGCTCTCCCTCAGGATCTCCAGGCAGCCCGAGCCATGGTTGTGATTGCTATTTTGGTGGCCATCATAGGTCTCATGATGTCCATTGTTGGAGGAAAGTGCACCAACTGCGTGGAGGATGAATCCACCAAAGCCAAGATCTGCATTGTCTCAGGCATCATCTTCATCATTGCTGGAGTCCTCATCATGATCCCTGTCTGCTGGTCTGCCAACACCATCATCAGGGACTTCTACAACCCTTTGCTTAATGATGCCCAAAGAAGGGAGCTTGGCGCTTCATTGTACATTGGATGGGGTGCTGCTGCTCTTCTGTTGCTGGGAGGAGGTCTGCTCTGCTGCTCCTGTCCGCCGCGATATGGCCATTCCTACTCTGCCAAATATTCTGCACCAAGATCTGGAGCTGTAGAGAAGGCATTTGTATAAACCTCTGAAGATAGTTGATTGTGTATATCTAGATGCCAGAGAAACACGCAAGGCTAAATTCTCAAAGCTGTTTACTCCAAATCATCAGTACCACATTTTTTTTCTCGGAAAGAAAAAAAAAACCATCATTTGTATTTCTAAACTGAATAATAAAACCACTTTAGACTAATCGCAAGCGCCTAAAATAAATATCTCAGCTGTTTATTTCTGGGTTGGTAACTTAATTGGGTGCTTTTCTACTATTTAAAAAAAAACAAACATGATAGATAATTTAGCCCATGATGTATACGCACCTGGTTATAGCCATGCTTACTTTTAATTTAATGAGGCCCTCTTATTGCTCAAAGCTTGACCGAGGTCACAGACAGACCTTATTTTGCTCAACATAAAGGAAAACCAGGTGGGCTGGCAGCTGAACTCATCTCATTTTGTAGTGGGATTCAAGTTTCGGGTAATTCCTGGCGGTGATCTATCTACCTCCCACTTTTTCATGTCTATTGTTTTGTTTTTTGTTTTTTTTCTGTGTAGTATTGTACTTGGAAATATCTCTTTTCATGACAGAAAACAATCTGGACTAAGCTAAGCAGCTAAACAAAAGAACAGATTTTTTTTTGTATTTGTAAAAGAAATTCAGTGAGCATATCCAACAGGTAAAGAAAACTGAAAAACATCAATCCATTCTAATAAAATAAGCTATAATTTAAACAGTAGTAACTTTTATGATTTGCAGTAACCGTCCATTATATTGTTTAAATTGTAAATTCCAACATGTTTTTTTTTCTGAACATATGAATATGAATACTCCTATTTTTGAATGACATCTGTTTAAAAAAATAAATAAATAAACTAGTGATTAATATGGTCTATTAATCCTTGTATATTTTAAATAACGGTATTTCGTTGTGTGTGTGTGTGTGTGTGTGTGTGTGTGTGTGGCTGTATTAAAATGTTGCAAAATTAAAAATAGTAACAGTTCTTACAAAAAAAAAAATCTGTTCTTTAGCCCCTAGTGTAGTACCTGTATAATAACCTGACAAACACAAAAAGTAAAGGAATTAAGTCATTAGATTTTACATTCTGGTAGTGATCATTTAGAATGATATACCAAAATACACCTGTATACCTTTATTCTGTAATAGGTACAAAAAGAAAAAAAGAAAAAATGATTTATAAACTTGAACGCAGTTATTCTAAAGCAAAGCATATCATTTTTGTTTTCTGTTATCAGTTGAACAGATCATATCACAACTAGTACAAAACCACACATTTTCTGTAACTTACTCCAATAGACAGTGGCCTTAAAACCAGGAAAGCAAGATTAAAACGAGAATTTCTAACTGTTCAGGAATAAATAAAAAAATAAAAAAAATTGGAGACAGTGGGATTTTTTTTTAAATGGCAGCCCTTTACAAAATGGAAACTCATTTCATTACTATAGTACTGCAGAATCAGTGGGGTGTGCTGAATGACCTACAGAAACTGTTTCATGGTGACAGGTCCGATAAGATCAGTCTGTGGGCATGTTTGCACTGTAAACCCTATGTGCAAGAGATCAACATGAATCTCATGCATCTGTATTTATACACAAGAGTAGTATTCTTATGTACTTTACAGTATCGGGTTTTATTTATGTTTTCTAACAATTAAACAAGATGTCTTTCAAATTGCACGAGATTGAGGTTTAATTATGAAAAAAGGAGGGCATCGCTTCTTTCTGATCGGGGTGGGATCAGCCAGAAGGAAATTAAACTAGACCACACTGTTATGTCGGGCAATGAACATCGTTTTATTAAATACAGGTGGTAAACTATACTTAACAGGTCAGATCTAAAATACAGTCACGGCAGGGCGGTTAAAACAATAACTTAACACAGAATTACAATTGCGGTTCAATACCTGCACGCAGACGGGGCTCACAATAAAACCAATACACCCCATCTCCAGCACTCCTCTAAAACCCCAATGTTTTTTTTTTTTTTTTTTTTTTGTTTTTCTTTTGTTTTGTTTTTTTTTAAATACTAGTTTAAAAACACATACAGGACAGAATGGACACCAAAAACGTTAGCGGTTATTTACAAAACGCTAACCAAGATCATGCAACAGTCTCGTGACACAGGGGTTGTACCGACAGACTGGAAAATAGCAAACGTAAAACCGATCCACAAAAAGGGAGACAAAACCGAACCAGGTAACTACAGACCAGTAAGCCTGACTTCTATTATATGTAAACTTATGGAAACTATAATAAGATTCAAAATGGAAAATTACCTATATGGTAACAATATCCTGGGAGACAGCCAGCATGGTTTTAGGAAAGGGAGATCACGTCTAACTAACCTATTTGACTTTTTTGAGGATGCAACATTGAAAATGAATAACTGCAAAGCATACGACATGGTCTATTTAGATTTCCAGAAAGCTTTTGACAAAGTCCCGCATAAAAGATTAATTCTCAAACTGAACGCAGTAGGGATTAGGGAGTGGTTAACAGGTAGAAAACAGAAAGTACTGATTAGAGGAGAAACCTCAAAATGGAGTGAGGTAACCAGTGGTGTACCACAGGGACCAGTATTAGGTCCTCTGCTATTCCTAATCTACATTAATGATTTAGATTCTGGTGTAGTAAACAAACTCGTTAAATTTGCAGACGACACAAAAATAGGAGGAGTGGCAAACACTGTTGAAGCAGCAAAGGTCATTCAAAATTATCTAGACAGCATTCAGAATTGGGCAGACACATGGCAAATGAAATTTAATAGAGAAAACTGTAAAGTATTGTATGCGGGCAATAAAAATGTGCATTATAAATATCATATGGGAGAGAGTGAAATTGAAGAAGGAATCTATGAAAAAGACCTAGGAGTTTATGTTGACTCAGAAATGTCTTCATCTAGACAATGTGGGGAAGCTATAAAAAAGGCTAACAAGATGCTCGGATATATTGTGAGAAGTGTTGAATTTAAATCAAGGGAAGTAATGTTAAAATTCTACAATGCATTAGTAAGACCTCACCTAGAATATTGTGTTCAGTTCTGGTCACCTCGTTACAAAAAGGATATTACTGCTCTAGAAAGAGTGCAAAGAAGAGCAACCAGAATTATCCCAGGTTTAAAAGGCATGTCGTATGCAGACAGGCTAAAAGAATTGAATCTATTCAGTCTTGAACAAAGAAGACTACGCGGCGATCTGATTCAAACATTCAAAATCCTAAAAGGTATAGACAATGTCAACCCAGGGGACTTCTTTGACTTGAAAAAAGAAAAAAGGACCAGGGGTCATAAATGGAGATTAGATAAAGGGGCATTCAAAACAGAAAATAGGAGGCACTTTTTTACACAGAATTGTGAGGGTCTGGAACCAACTCCCCAGTAATGTTGTTGAAGCTGACACCCTGGGATCCTTCAAGAAGCTGCTTGATGAGATTCTGGGATCAATAAGCTACTAACAACCAAACGAGCAAGATGGGCTGAATGGCCTCCTCTCGTTTGTAAACTTTCTTATGTTCTTATGTTCTTAAATAAACAGTGAATCTACTACAATAATTAATCAAACACGCCTACTGTAACTCGACGTGAGCAACCGTTACAATTGTAACCCAGAGTTTTAAACAAGTCACTGCATCTGAATTAATAAACTGCTTTGTGATCGAAACAAATATAAATATTATGTTAAGTGTCATTTAACCATATCTGTCAACACTGAATTTTCAAAATAAAGGAGCTTTTTTGTGAACTGCAATCTTAGTGGCCTGAATTGAAGTGAATACCTACATAAGACAAAGGCATACAACTAATCCACGTTACTTCCTTCTAACTGCTTTTAAAACGGAAACATATCAAACAGAAAAATAACCATGGCATTCTTCACAATCCAGCTCTCTCCTGGCCCCCGTGGTTCTTATTGTACTGTAGTTGCAGGTGGCTGATTTGGCAGCAGGTCCAGTAGGCGTTGTTACTTTCATCACACAGCACACCTATAGGCTGAGTTTGGTACTGCACATTGACTTCGTCATCAAAGGGGGAGCTACGGCACCTACTTTACAAGTTAAAAACAACAACGTGGTATTGCAATGTTACTCATTCCACTGCACATATGTGGCGGATCAAGAATACCGCTGTCAGTAACATTTCATTGTCAGCTGTCTTCTATTTTAAATGAGCACACTATTGCTGTATGTAAACGCATTATCAGTCAATCTGAATTTCTAAAGCAATGCTGATGCACTATTTGTGTGACTTTTAGACTTTCCTGCAGAATATTTTGCAGTGTGTGAATCTCAGAACAGATTTGCTGAACCACACACATTGTCAATTCTTACTCCACACGTCCCAACGTTAAAATCAGTCCTGCATAGATTATAGAAAGTATGTCTTTTTCCAACGTTTGTGCCAATATGTTGTGATCCAACATACATACTGTAATGAGAACAGCACACAAATTATTTACCAGACTTGTTATACAGCTAGTGGACAGAACTGTGTGCTGCAAACCCACGAAGACTAAAGGACATCCCAGTACTAAACATATTCAAGCTTATTTACTGTGTGGAGATGATTAAATGGAGTTCTAGTGACATCTAGTGGGATTCCAAGGAACTGCAATGTAGTCAACGTGGAGACATTGCTATTGAAGAGTTATTTAAATAACTCAAATCTGTTCAGAATGACAGAGCCTGGCATACCTAACAGCAGAGGGGAACACTTATTGGTGCATGTACTGTAATAGCCTACCAGGTGAAGAAGTAACATCTTAAACACAAATTCTGTCCTATTAAATTAGACCCCCTTAGTAAAGGCAAATGGCATGCAAGATCAGCCATTATGGGCCGAACAACCTAATCTTGTTCTGAATCTTTTACACTTTTCTGGTGCTATGTTCGTAAACAGAGTGTATCCACCCTGAGCTGTACCTCAGCTCTGTTATGCAGGTGTCAGTTGTTGTGCAAAGCATCATTTTTTAATTTAAAATTGAAATGACATTTACACTGAGCCCTTTCCTGTGTTTTTGTCTCTTATTAGCTAGAATCCTGTCACAGTAGCTGCTATGGTGTTCCAAATTGTGGGCCTTTCCATGTCCATGGCGGGATTGGCAGGCACCATCTTGATCTGCGCACTGCCTATGTGGAGAGTGACGGCTTTCATTGGAACCAACATCGTGGTGGCCCAGGTCTTCTGGGAAGGGCTTTGGATGAACTGCGTGTACGAGAGCACAGGGAAAATGCAGTGCAAGATCTACGACTCCCTGCTGGATCTGTCCCCTGATCTCCAGGCTGCTCGAGGCTTGCTGGTCATCACCATAGTGTTGGCTTGTCTTGGTTTCCTGATCTTCCTAATGGGGGCTCAGTGCACCAACTGCCTGGAAAACAAAAGAGTCAAAGCCAGAATCGTGCTTGTTTCTGGGATCACCTTCATCCTGTCTGGCGTCCTGACCTTGGTCCCCGTCTGCTGGACAGCCAACACTATCATCCATGACTTCTACAATCCTCTGGTCCCAGAAGCTCTAAAGAGAGAGCTGGGGGCTGCACTCTATGTGGGCTGGGCAACTGGCGGCTTCCTCTTATTCGGCGGGGCGTTCCTCTGTTGCACCTGCCCTCCCAGAGAGAAAAACTACCCCATGAGGTACACCCCTGCCAAATCGACCACCCACAGCAGCTATGCCATAAAGAACTATGTGTGAAATCACATGCATGTTGATTGTAAGGAGGTGCTGGGATTTCCCTTATCGGAGTGGAGGTTTAGTCTTCAGTTGGCATAATGACTAATACCGGTCCTGTTTTAGGGTAACGATATCTTCTACATCAGTAAGGGTTAAAGCTCAGCTTCACCAAAAAGAGAAGCACCTTGCATTTTGATCCAAGGAACTCAGTAGAAGCTTTCATAGACTCTAATTAGCACTAATCTTGGACTTACTTGCCTAAGGTAACATTGGTTCAATTGTATTGCTAATTGGGTTCTGTGAAACTCCCCATTAATTTGATGTCTTCACAATTACAATTACATCTATTTCCTAAATACTTTTCCCGCATCTGATCTGCTTTATACAGTATTTTATTAAATCACCCATAACTAGAAAGCACTCAATAGTGGCACATTTAGAAATACTAAAATCAAGTTTCTAAAAGTATTTTATTAAAAAAAAGTGTCCCTGGAGGATTTCAAATCTGCTTTGAAAAACTGAATTGCCAAAACTGGAGCAGCTGGACAGGTTGTTGTCACACATCTTAAGTGAAACATTTTCTTACATATTAATAACAATGGCACATTCTCACAAGTACTTGTGGTTTTTGCTTTTTAATATTTTTATTTTCCAGACTTTTTCTCTCAGATGAAGCCTACTTTTCCAGCTACAGTGCTACAAGTTTAATGGAAATCCTTCCCTTCACTCTGTGTTACAGGTAATATGACCCCACCTGACACCACAGTTTGTGCAGCGTGTAAAACAGCCCTGTCAGAAACAGAATATATGGGAATATATCACAAAGTATAGTTCATTTACTATTATGAATCCAAAAGGACAGCTTTGTGTACAGTACATATAAACGTAAATCTGTTAACGTCACTGAAAGATACTGAATTTGTTTCTTTTAGTATTTTTAAATGAACCACTATTCAGTGTTTTATAGTTGTGGATGTTATTATATTAGTATTATTCAAACTGAGAAGGAATATATATATATATAGTGTCAATTTATTGCGCTGTAGCAGGAGAAATAGGCTGAGAACATAATAAACAACATTGTTTTAATGCTAAAGAGATACAAGAAGATGTCTGTTGATTCCTGGTACCTAATGGGTCATCAAAATACAGTCAACTTTTACTGTATTTTGTAGAAAAAGATTTTTAGGGATCCTAACACTTTAGTTATATGTGATTATAAACATGTTATTAATTTTACTATTAACAATTATAGAATACAATTAGAAATAATAAGACTATTATTATACACTTTTGCCATTGTTTTTTTTTTATAATCAGTTATAACGGATATAGCATTTCAGGTCTGTTTGTGTTTCTGTCTGTCTGTCTGTCTGTCTGTCTTTCTACGCCTGTCTCACCCATTGTATGTGGTGGCTTTGCTTTTGCAATAGTTATACACTTTTGCCATATTGTTTTTGTTGCTATTATAACCACTTATAACGGCTCCTGAAACTAAAGTGTTAACATGATTTGAGTGTACTCTTTCAATCAGCTATTTCATGAACGCTTGTTAGCTTGAAAATCCTTGAGATTGTATTATGTTGCATATGTAGAGATATACTGTAAAAGTACCACTTATTTTTTTATTAGCATTGGTCTGAAATCTATTTTACTACAATAGCATCATACTAGAGCTAAAGACTGGGTGCTGTTATTATATTTTTTAATGAACCTGTACACTTATATTTCTACTTTAAGAGTTTATGTGATGCACGTGCATGGCATTCCTTTGGACTTATACATATAACACTTGGAATGGGATAAACAGAGATGGGAAAAATATACCTTATACCTTTTTATTGTGTTTGAAATTATTGCGTTCTAAATGCAAATGTGCTCGAATTCAATGTGCTATCTGTCTGAGAATGTGCAAGTGGAAATTTGCCTTTCCCACCCACTCAAATGTATGTAGGGCTAAATTGAACTGTAGAAAATGAATGAATGCATTTTTTAATAAAGTGCTGTACAGTACGGTTTAAACACAGCTTGTCAGGTTCATTTTTGTTGGCAGCATGCCGTGAGGTACATTATATACAGCATGGAAAAGAAATTCAAAAACTCAACTATCAGCTGCAGCTGCCTGTCTTTAGAAGAGGATGTTTAAGCCTTTTTGCACACATACACATACCCAGGCATGTAGTCTGAAGTATCTTCCAAACCTGCCTTTTCAAACTTCTCTCCCTCGTTTGTTACCACTGTTTCCCACAGCCCCTTTTTGCTCCATCCCCTGAAGCAAAGACTCGGTCCCCTTTCTGAAAGCCTTGGTAACCTGTTGCCCAACGCAGTTATGCCCACATACCCTCCTAAAATACACAACAAAATCTCTTCAGTTTTAAATAAATGATATGTCTTAAAGTCCTCCGTATCTGTTTAAAGACATGGCTAGTAATCTGTAACCTGTATAAAAATCTTGGATACACTTCAAAATACAGGTACATTAACACTGAGCTTCAATTAATAATACAGGTACATTAACACTGAGCTTCAATTAATAATACAGGTACATTACCGACCACACATAAAACTTTTTTTTTTTAATTGAGTTGTTTATTTCTGGTTTGTTATTTGTTATTGTATGACAAGCCAGCAACAGGATTCTACTACAGCAATGACACATTTGGGAAAGAGAAGATGATTTAAGTAATTGGAAAATAACTTTTTTTTTTTCACTGTAACTATAACAGAACTTGAGATTGATATGAATTCCAATGATTTTGAGTGACAACCATAGGGGGCGCTATCCTCTTACAATGTTATACTTATTGACTCATTGCACTGAACTGTTCATGTGTCGCTCCCACAGACTTCCTGTACAGGTACACTACCCCGGGGATGTAGCCTGATTCTTGGTCTGACACAGCCTTCTCCCACAGGTCTTCTTCCAGCACTGTCACTCTGCTCCACAAGCCTGTCTGCTCCATCAGCTGCAGCACAGACTCCAGCTCCTCCTTATATTCCCTGTTAGAGGCGTTGGCCCTTGTGGTCATGCACACATATCCTCCTGGAACAGCATGTAGGTCGATTAGCTTAGCACCAAATCCCCTGCAGTACATAACAGGCTTGGGCATCTGGTTATGTACTGACAGAATAGAACACGGTGCATTCTAGTACGTGACAAGTGGAATCCTCTCTGACATTCCCTTTTACTGGGATTCCAAACTTTGGCCTGCTAACAAACATCACAAAGTCCCCATTGACAGCACATCGACACCAGCCTGTCGTCAAGCTAAATGACTGTTATTGCAAGTAAAATCCAGGACCTTAGAAAAAGGAAAGACCAAAACCTTATAAAAACTAGCACCGACTTCATCTTGGATTTTATCCACTCGGCAGGCTGTTATCTCACGGTAAATCGTTGCTTAAATGATTATTAGATCTCAATCCTTTCATGCCTGCTCTTCTCCCTGCATCTCATCCCCAAGAACTCACCTGGCTTTGTGACCTGCCACAGCTCTCTAATGACGCTGCAGGGAACTTGTCCAACACTGAGAGCCCCAACTATAAGAACAGCATCATAACTCTCTGAAACAGGCAGCAAATAACAGGTCATCTTTACTGCCTAAAGAAACGTAGGCTAAAACAATTTAACAATGAATGTAGATTAGAAAGGGCTGAAGTAATAATAACATCACATGTTTTATTTTAAGCCCATACTTGATAACTGTGCTTATGTGGGTTGATGCAACCCATGGTGATTCTGCAGTGCTATTAAATAATCCAAAAGATTATAATCTGTGGTTTATCTTGTTGGGAAATGCATTGATTAATTCAGCCTTGTTAGAGCCACTGAAAGCAAATTTAAATTCGAAATTCCTTAAGAAATGTCAGTGATAACTCAAAATACCAACTGGGAGACTATTGGAGATATAGCTTTTGCTTTTGAGACTGGAATAAACTACCCACAGAACTCAGATCCACAGTGGCACTTTCTCATTTTAAAAGATTATTTAAACCAGCCTCGTAATTGCAAATAATGTGAAGTGATTGCAATAATACATGGATTATAAGACTGTGCTTACTGCATGCTTGTGTGCAACAGTAACAAGCTCCTGCCTTTCCTAATGGGATGTCTTTGTAAAAGAGCTGTTTGTAGCTCATAAATAAATCAATCTAAACCAGCAAAAGTATACCGGCTGGAGCTGGAAGTGGCCGAGCTCCCAGAATACACTGCTTCAGGTCCTGGTACAGTCCTTTACTATGGGCCAGGCGCAGCATCCCCTCACTGCCATCCACACCGTGGAAATTCTGGAACCCCATTTTCTGTAACTGCACACAGGAACTGTTACAAGCTGGCCTGGGCAAACCAGGTGCTAACGATTCAAAGCTAACTGCACAAGACCTCTTTTGTGTTGCTATTTACGTGCTGCACCTTGGCTTCTTCGCTGGAGTGTAATCTTTAAAGCAGTACAGTTGTGTGCATTGAGCCCAGTGTCACAGCTCTTCATATTTACCAATGAGGCGACCAGTCCAGTGCCGCATGCCACGTCAAGAACCACCGCTCGAGCCCTGTCTCCTTGAAAAGCTGCAGACAGGCACTCTGCAGCCAGATAAGGGGCCCGGTAATCCAGTATATCTACATCCTGCCCCCCCCCCCCCCAAAAAAAGAGCTTGATAAATAACTTTAGCTGCATTGAACAAGCTTCTGTGGGAAACGGCTCAAGGAGTCTACTTCAGAATATTATTATTTATTTCTTAGCAGACATATTTAGCCAGGGTGGCTTACAATTGTTACAAGATATCACATTATTTTTACACACAATTACCCATTTATATAGTTTTTTTTTTTTTTTTTTACTGGAGCAATCTAGGTAAAGTACCTTGCTCAAGGGTACAGCAGCAGTATCCCCCACCTGGGATTGAACCCACAACCCTCTGGTCAAGAGTCCAGAACCCTAACCACTACTCCATAGAATAGACTTCGGCTGTACGTTTTTATTTTCTTTTTAGTAATTTTTTTTGGTTAGATTTGGAACATTCAAAATCGTCATTTTAATTCCAGTCTGATCCGTTCTTAAACAATTACAGAAATCATGATTTTTATAATTACGGTAATACTAGATGACACAGTAGTAACATAACGACACCACCTGGCGGCTATATTAAGCATTGCAAAATACTGTAGCACTTCCTCGAATTGTTTTTAACGTTGCAAGTCTATGACAGATATTACCTGTTCATAATTATTTGCCCATTTGTTATAGAAGCCGACTTTATCTTCAGCAACTGTGTCTTTATGCGCAGAAAGAATAACTTCCTTAACGTCAGAAAACGTCCTTTCAGCGGCAGCCATCTAGGGTTTAAAATGCACAAAGCACAGCCGTTAATAGTACTGACTGCATGCATTTAATTTGCATAGTTCTACCACAGGTGCACACCTTTGTGGTTTTAAATTGTGCACGGGGGCACATTAGTAGAATTCAGAAAAGTTAAACACCAAATAAGAAAGTTAACTACGTTAAGCCACGACGTCTGGTTAGTAAATTATACACAACAACAATGCAGATTTAAAGGTTAAAGCTTCCATAGACATGAGCAAGTAAAGTAGTATGCGTCACGCATTGATACATGCAAATACAATTGGCACGCTTACACGTAGAAGACGTTTTGTATAATAAACAGAAAATAAAGAATGTCGATAAATAGAACTAGCTAAAGAAGAACTACACTAGCTACGTCTCAACTACCGTAATGCGCATGAACACAGTACAGTACTGCTAAAACCTCCAATCAGAGAGAACTAAAAAGAGACGAAAGACCTCATTGGATAATGCGGCAGGCAAGGTGAGCGCTCCGTTTGGATCAATTTTGTGCTCGTCTAGACCTTGTTTGTTATTGAATATAGCTTTACCGGCAATAACAAACTGCAATATTACAGATTACTAGAACGAGTAGTTATGTAACCCCTGTCTTGAGCGCACACACCATAATTACCTTGTCTTATTTATTTGCATTGCTAGTTGTAACCTTTAAGATCTAATCATGCTGTCAGCATTTAATTGCAAATAATACAAAAAAGGGCGACTGTTCACATTTCCACCGTTCTGCTATGCATTTAACTGCACCAGAAACCGTACTTTGTTGGCTGTTCAAATGTTTAATCTTTCAAACGTCCCCTGTTTAGTTAGATTATTGAAATGACCAGGTGCCAGGAATTTGAACAACTTGAACCCCTGCTAAATCAGCACAAAACTGACTACAGTCACTAATCACAGCATGAATACGTCACACCTGAGTGTGCAGATTCACTAATATGAGTTATTATACTTAATTGAAAGTCAGTTCTAAATCCCAGGACTGGGTGCAGTGTTTCAACCCCTGTACTGCTATTGAAATCGGCCTTTTGTTTCACTGTCGTTAATGAAGTGTAGTGTCATTAGTGATTTCAATTTACAGGATTGACATTCAGGGTGTGTAGTACAGTTTTGCATACAATGACAAGAAAACCTGATTTAACACATGTTATATTTATTCTAAATAACTGGTTCAATAAATCACTCCTGGGGAGGATAGCACCAGCAGGATCCATATAGTTATAGCACTGTTATAATAGATCTGCCACTGTTTAGAGCTTTAAAATAGACTGAGGTCCTTGAATCTGAGATTTGATCTGAGTCCATTGTAATTTCATCATGTGTCCGTGATAGAGGAGCGAGAGGAAGGCTGAAGAGAAATAAAGATTCTCATGTCAAATGTATATCTGTCTTATAAAATGGATTATCAAATTGTGACTGTCTGCTTCATTGATATGAATACATCAGCTAGTTAAGCTGGGGTCTTCCCTGTTGTTTATACTTCTGTGGACAATCACAAAGAGCTCTATCGAAACTAGTGAATGTCGTGGTCCCCTGTGCTGTCTCTAGGCAGCGACTTATAAATGTTGAGCAGGTGGGGCTGAAGGGTTACATTGTCGTTGAATGGAATGAGGAAGGGTGTTCCGTGCTGGAGTTTAGAATCCCTAGCTCAAGCTCAAAGCCAAGCAGAGTCAGATTGATAATAACTCAATATTGGAGCCACAGAGCTACTCGGAGTGATTGCAAACACCATCAAATAAAAGCTACTTACACTTTAATGACACTATAAATACATGTCAATAATAATGACATGGGCTTTGATTGATTTCACATGGGTGCAACGCCAGCCTTTTGCAAAAGCCTGCATCTAAACTGTGCACAGCATTTTCTTCCATGTTTTTTTTATATAAGGAGATTCACAGATTCACCACAAGGGGGTGCAAATGGTCTAAAGCTGCAAACCACTTCATCCTCCACTAGTCGTAGTGAACAGAAACATGTACTGTAGCGAGCATTGTTTATCTCCTATACACTGCCCCCCCCCCCCCCCCCCCAGTAAGTATTGGGAAATAAATAAATGTGGAACATTTTTGTTGCTTATTATCCCTGACAAGCTAATGGTCTCCTCTTCAAATAAAGGCAGCTCATTAATGAGCAACCCCATAAGTGAGGTGGCACTGCCAAATATGATCCATTTACTACCAATGCAGAACCTGGACATTCGGTTTTCATTTTACCCCCCCAAATTTCAGCAACTGTGACTGCCAAGATGATGAATGATCCAGAACATTTTGGTGCGCTGCCATGCATTGTCCGAAGCACAACGTTGACATCACTCTACCTTGCCTTTCTCTTGCTATCAACTACTACACAGGTGATGGCTAAAGCCTTTCATCAAAAAGAGGAGCAAATAACACACATTGTTTCTGAAGCCCTCACATGTGTGTGATGATGTATATTCTGGAATTTTAACCTTGCAGTAATGAAGCCGCATGTTCTGAAAACCAGCACTAAAGGCAAGGCCTGGTAAAGGGAGACAGCAGGTACACCTCATCAGAATCCTGTCAAAACTTTCTAAATTCCATTCCTCGACTTGCTGGAGTCACAAGACCCTGAGAACATATATAGTGATCAACTGCACATGCAAAATGAATTGATCTCTTTAACTGAAAGCTGATCAATGTGATAATACTCGGTAACACTATACTGACAAACCATCTGCAGGAATGCATTTATGTGTCTTATACCGTTACAGCCAAGGTTAAAATCCGACGTTTTCGACTACAGAGAAGTATTATGCATTTGATTAATTGAGCATAAATTCAATGTATAAGTTAGGTTGTACACAGCTCCGTGCTGCAGAGTCTTTGTGGATGATGTCACTTACCTCTGCTGTTTATCAATTATTGTAGCTGAATTTTCACATTTCTGTTTTAGTAAGGGCTTTTCAATTCTGCGTATGTTCACCCCGATGAAGGCATTACTTTTTATATCATTAATACTATTTATTTAGTATTGCAAAGTGTAGTTAGTTGTGAGTGACCATAGTAGCCCCTTTGGTCCCGATTTTTAAATGTAATTTATTAAAAAGATGCATAGAAACGAGACTTAACATGGTACAATTATCCACACAGTCACTGAATGGGATAGGTGAGATTCATTGTTTGAGAGCCTCTGCTCACCCTACATACAAATACCACAGCAATGCCCCATGTTGTGCAATGTTTATTGAAACATGCGTTTAGTTATGTATTTATTTATATTAGTTTTTCAGTCTAGGATAGACTCTGGAAGAACAATATTTCTGTTAAATCCAATATTTTTCCTTGATCTTTTGTATTCATGTTTCTAGTAACAGCAGATACCATTTCTTATTCCTTTGAACAATTCTCTCAGCCTTTTATGGTCACTCGTTGAGGAATTAACCAAAAAAAAGTCCAGGCATTCCGAGTGTTGTGTTTTTTGGCCCGTCAGGCTAAGAGCTTCAATCACAGTCCTGGCACAGACCCAGAGGAGGCTGCAGACTCCTTTTCTCATATACAGTGGACTTCTTACTCAGAGATTATAACGCACTGCATTTATTTTTCTTATTTGAGTTATGAAGAGGAAAATAGCTGGCATGTATAGTATATATGATATGTGCAATAATATTCTGTGATGTTTGTAACCATTCTGGGTTCTGGGTTCTGTTTGTCCAATACTGAATTATAATTTTTTTCTAAATCTGCCTTTACCTCCAATGTGCTGAGACTAAACAGCCGTCCTTGTGCAGATCGTTTTAGCCCCAGGAGCAGCTGAAAGGTAACGCTGTTACATGATTTGAATGGAATGAGAAAGACTGTTGCAGGGATGGAAATGAGACCCCCCTTTGGTCCATTCCTGATTTTACTATGAGTTTAATAAGACACAACTTAGCTTGTTACCTATATACTGTGGCTAATCAAGCTTGTAGTAAAACCTGGAGTGGGTGAAACTGCTATGCAGCAGGAGTCTTATTTCTAGCCCTGCTGTTCAGTCCCGGCATATTGCATTCTCAAAGTTCAAAACCAGGAAAAAGCAGTGTGACAGGGAGGACCCTGTCGCTGGTTTTTGCGTGGATGTGTGCAGCTGGGACGTGTAAGAGGAGGTGTTGCTAGGCAACCAATGGAGCAGGAAGCCTCACTCGGTGCTGAGCTGATCGGGAGGTCCGGATTGGCTGGGGGGCGTGCCCGGGGGGCCTGCGCTCAGCTCAAGAAGCGTCTGCACCACAGCTTGAGGCGGCTGCATCGCCATGGCAACACAGAGGGGTCCCGCTCCGCAGGATAACTGCTACGTAACCCCTCAACTGCAAGACAGTGCTTGTAAAGGCTCTGCCCAGCCAGGGCGTTCGTAAAGACCCAGAGTCGCTGGGAGGCCGGGACTTCGGGAGCAACAGGTTTTGTAGTGTAGTTGGTTCCTGGAGCGGGATGTCTCTTTTAATGAGGCTAGCACTCACCTTGTGTGGCAAACCTTTATTTTTAGTTTTGTTTTCTTTTGTTTTCTTTATTAAATCTGACACAAAGGATGCCAATGCTGGTACCCCAGTGGCAGCACCTGTCTGACTCATTGCTATTCAGTGACGACCCACGCAGGTAACCTGTTACAGGCAGGTTTGGAGAAAAAAATATTTATAATGCAATATTGGCGCAACATAACCCAGAAATAGTGAGGGAAATGAAAAAACGCAACCAATTAAATGTTATTTGAAGCTACTCATTCTTGTACCTATGCTTTCATTCCCAGACTGTGTGTTCGGTAGTCTTTCGTGGAAGCTACTTGTATTACATGAGTACAAAATCCGATGCAACATACAAATATTTAAAGTCTTAGGAGTTTCAATAAAAATACAATTGACGTGTATTCAGCACCCCAATACCTTATAAAAGTTTACCATAGTAAAAGCAGAGCAAAGTGTAATGAAGCATAGTGAAAGCATAGGAAAGCAAAGGCAAGCGTTGTAAAGAGCCATCGAGGCATGGTAAAGCATATTAATAAACATGGCAAACCAGGGTAAACTATGGGGAATAAATATTATGACCATGGGAAATCTTACAAATGTTTGTAGACATGCTGTACAATAAGTTGCATGTACAAGAAAAAAAGTTTTGAAATGACTGAGTAGTAGAACAAGGAAGGTAATGAAACAAGGGCTTCATTGGGATTGTAAAGTTCCTAGAGCTTATACCAGGGATCTTGTAGAACATCTGTAAGAATCCCAGGCTTTATATTTACATGGGGTATTATTCACTAAGCAGATAGTTAATCTCAATGTTTCAGTCTACAGCAACTACTAATCCGTACTTGGAAATGGACGGTACTTTTCAACTTGTGCTGTAGAATTAGGAATTCACTGAACAGACACCCATTCTTCTGCATCTCAAAACACATCCTTTTAAATTTAACGGCTATCTTGAAAATCTCACCCGGCAGGAACGTTCTTGACAGCCCCCAAATGTTTCAGATTTAAACTAATTTGAAACAACATTCGATTCTTTCTCAGCATTCCTAGATTGGGACGTATGGATAACCTAAACTGTATGCCATTGTAAAGAGGGCGATTGGATTGAAAAGCAGAGACGAGAACACTCGCTTGGGTCTAAACCAGCATATGATGTTTTCAGTTCCAGGTTTTTATTGAGTCAGTCTGGTTTCTATTAGAGTTTTTGTTACCCCGGAGGCAGTTAGCTGTGAAGTGATGTCCTTGAGTGCATTTACAAGTGCTTCGGACTGCATGACAAGATGTCTCATGCACTGCACACTACATATGTAACTTACAGTACAGCGTTTGTTTTCCATTTTAGTCCTTTTTTCCCTTTTTGGCTTCTGCAGCAGCATCAGGCTTGCCTGCATCCCTTTACCAACTAAACAGGCATTATCAAACAATGCTGCCCTTTATGAAATCCTGTAAGATAGATATTTTCTTGTCCTGAAGCCTGGGATTGTTAATTATAGTCATGTTTGTGTGGGTCAGAACACTCTCCAGCCTTAGTTGAATTTTGCAAACATTTGTCTTACTTTCTCATAGTTTTACAAACACAGTTGACGATTTAAAAACAAATGGCAAGACATCTTTGCCAGATCAAGGTAAAACATGCCCATAAACTACCCTCACTTCACTCAGTCAGGTCCCTCCAATTCAAGGTGGAGGCGCATTGCCAGGGGCAGTGAAGGAAACCTCACAGTGTCGCTGTCCATCCTGTACCTGCTGTGTGCAAAGCATTTTTTTAAATTGGAGGTCAAACAGTAATGTGAGCTGCCATGATAAAGACCTTGTTCCACTCTCGTTTCCCCACATTATCATGCATAACACACTTGGCACGCTTTCCTCCCATTAGTTTCACATTTAACGCTCATTGGCAATGCGGAACTGCCTGCTTGTGTATCAGATGGTAAAAAATTGGGTACAGCCTGAGGCACAAGTATGCAGGAGTCACAAAAGAAATTGGACAAGAAGCAATTCCGCGTGGTGTTAGCTAGCTTCTTCCAGTCTTCTGCGTGCTCTGCTTAATCAGAAACATACTCTAAACTACATGCAGCAGTGGAAGGTTATTCATGTCATGTGTGACATTTTCATCATGGGCTTTAAATATGTAAAATGAAAAATGTAGGTGTCCACTCTGAGCTAACTGGGCACCTGGCCAGCAGGGTTCGCTATAGCATGATGAGGAGAAACAGTCCCTGACAGGTTTGTCTCCCTAACCCACGGCAGCGCCAGAGCCAATGTGAACCTGCGCTGTATGTCTCGCCCTGCACACTACGGGCTGTGCTTTTATTTATTTATTTTTGTATCGCAAAAAAAAAAATAGCCCAAATTGCATTTTGAAGTTAAGAACTTGATATGTGATGCAATGATTGGCCTTTCACATGCAACGCAGTCCTGATTAAACACTGTATCTTGCCAATGTCAGGGGTCTGATTTAAGCTGCTGGAAACCATTATGTTTTTCTGACACTTCCAAACATTGCTCTTCGCGAAAATAGACCAACAGAATCAAACTCTTGATAGCAACAGTCATCGCAAGCTGGCATATCTGCTATATGTTTGCAGCTTGTGGAAAGTATTTTTCAAAATGTGATTTGTCAATAGACACAAATCAATGGGGCTAATTATAATTTGTTTGACACATACAGAAAAAATAATTAATGTTATGTTATTTGCTTTGTGCAGTTTCCAATATTCTTGATTTGTATTTTTCTCATGTGTTTTAAATATCATTTCTGACATTTGCCTGGCAAACAGTACCAATGTAGCTAAACATTAGAGACATCTTTAGAGTCTGTGGTTATAAACTTTTCTCATTTATTTTAGTTCTGTTGAATTAGTGCATGTACAATAATGTATGTTCATCTCCATACATCTCATAATGATTGTACTAATTTCTATTTCTAGGTAATTTGTGCAGTATATGACTTTTCTAGACTGTAGATAAACTGCAACAAAGAGATTCTTGAAATAGTACCCATAGAAATGCCAACATCAGGAAGCTTCTGCATTTTAGTTTTCTACTGGAAGAGTTTTCTATGTGCACTGTACATCAGTCATCAGGTAATCAACAGATGGACACTTTGCTCCTTTTTAAGTGTCACTGACACAATTCTTTCCCAGAATTAAACAACTTAAAAATATCCTTTTCTAAGGACACTTTTGAGTTAATAATGTTGTGAATTCACCCTGTCATACGGTATGTTTGCATTGACTAAACGCTTAGATTGAAACTCGCAGAGAAGAGACATTTCAATAAGGAGAGTGGGCTTGAGCCACATTACTCTACCCCAGGGATGAACGTCCGTGATTGGGTTTAAGTACTAAGGGTTTTTCCAAAGTGCAGTTTGCTTTAAGTAATCCGCTGAGATTAATGATTCTCCAAGGCTTGAATTCCAGCCATTCCTGTCAGGTTGATTTCCAAATCCAGTTAAAAGATGCTGTAACGTTTGGATCACAAGGAATATTTTCCATGATGATACGGTCTGCAACTAGTCTTTAGGGTAAAGTAAAAACGGGAAACCCTTACATTGGCTAATGCTCAGTGATACTAAGATACAACGCATATCTACCAGGATGTTTGCTTTGAAGTTGAATTGGTTGTAGCGAGCTAAATGTTTTCATAAAGCTTACCCGTTGGGCACTTCCATTCACTTTACAGGTCTCAAATGTGCAGTTTCATAAGAAACACATGATATCGCAAACATGACATCTGGTACTACACTAGTTAAAAAAAGTTCTCAGTTTGCTTCCCTTGTCTTCCAGGAAATCTGTTAAACTTGCGCTTCCTTGCTCATTTTACAGCATTGTCTTCTGGGTCTAGCAGCCTGCTGGCTGTAAACCGCATCAGTCATTTGGGGAAGCAGCTGGGGTTGGTTATTGATAGGAAAGAAGGCCATGAGGAGGTGAGGACATTATTGCTCTCCAGTAAATCTATCTGAAAGGAAGGCTTGCAAACAGATTTCTTTAACCTAGTATAGGACTAGATATCATGATTCTTAATGGAAATACAGTACGTGTTTTATAAAACTATAAACTTCTTTCAAAACTATATACCTATATCATTATTTTGTGCTTTTTCCAGTATGTGCAAACAGCACTCCTACACTATTCAACTATTCAATCGCTACATTTGTACAAGAAACAATAAGCTGAGTGTTGCAGGAGGACAGGATAACGGTAACACTCTGGTGTAGCTGATGTTCTTAGAGGTAAGACATGATCCTAACAGGTTTATTACTGAGGCTTCAGAGAGTTAAAAAGTCAAAAAGATCGGATGACTTAAACAGAAAATATTAAGAAGATGACTCTAAACAAGAGACTAAATTAGAGCTGATATTTGATGCCTCTACCAAGCCTCTCAGTAATATCACATTTACATAGAGATGTGTAGTCATTTTATTTTCATTAGGTAGAAATGACTTGCTCTGATAATATTGGTACAGTATTACTGTATTTAGTAATATATAACCTTCACAATGTGCATGAATAATCAGCATAGGTTTCATACCTGTAGTTTAATATTACATGCACCTGTGGATTCAGAAAAAGGAATAGCATTTTCAAATTGTGGATTTGGATACCTACAATTCTATTACTTGTATCTATTGTAATATGTTGTGGTTTTCTATTATACCATACTTGACCAGAAATGGAAATAAGCTGTGTTTTCAGTAACTCAGGGGCTATCTAGTGCTTTAATTTAACTGCATACAACTTAAGGAGAAGTTTGATTGGGAGCAATTCCAATCAAAGAAGTAAAATAAAAATGTTTTTCTTTTCCTTTTCAAGAGTATGTACATCCTACTGGCACCCCTCCCCCTGTCTGCGACATGGTGTAATCGGGACGATAAAGTATTTTATTATGATTAATTACATTTGATTTTATACATCCCTTCATCTTGGAGAACAGCAGTAAAACCTGTTGGCACTGTTCCCTCTCGCTAGTAATCATTCGAAGGTCTGGTCTTCAGTCCTGTGACCGGGTCCCTGCACGGGACTGGGAAGGCTATTGAGAGGTAACACCGAGTGAGAAGGAAAGAGATTAGTATGTCATGTGAAAAAAAAAGAGAGAATTGAAACAAAATGTGACTGCTTGACTCAAGAAGAATGCTCACGTCCAGCGGAATTCGAAATTGCTCTTTGGAAAGATTTATTTTAATCCAGAAATATAAATCATTACTGAGCCCATCAAAGAAGGAACTGCAGCCAAGGCAAGGCCGGGATGAGGCAAAATATGGAAATGTTTTATCTTGGGATGGAGGTTGAGGCATTCTCACACACATGCCTTCATTTTTTTTCAGATATTTGGGATTTTTATATGCAGCTGCAGATGTACGGGGTTCAGTTAAAGGTGCAATTAGCATGAATAAAACCAGCCATCTGGGTCCTTGAATTGGGAAATTGAAGGGGTTGCATCTACTTGTTTTGCATGCTTCACACATCTCAAATGTCCTGTTTTGAAAGAAACACATGTTATAGCAAACGTGTATTTTCGTTTTAGAACATGATGTCTGGGAGGTTAAAGAAAGTTCTCAGTTTACATACCCTACTCTCAGGAAATGTGTTAAACTTCTACTTCCTATGCCATTTCAGCAGTGTCTTCTTGGTCAAACACACAGACTACGGTCAAAAGGGGATGTAGTTTTTGGGCTATGATAGTTTTTTTTTTTTCCAGAGTGAACAGAAGTGCACAGCATGTAATATTGATCAACTCTGGAACTGATTTTAAAGAGCTGACCAGCATGTGTGAGGGTGCAGCAGTCTAAATGGTTCATTCCTTTCAAAGTTGATATGGTAAAAAAAAAAGGACTCTGAAGCTAAGTTGTCATGTGTACTGTGAAGTCCCTATTTAAATAAAAGTTTTAAAATACTTATTATATTACATTATTATATTACAGAGAAGAACCAATTCCATTACTCCTTCTGGAGTCCCTCAGGTACTTCTGCTTTTTTGTGATTGTTGCTGAATAGTTGCACTCAGCTATCACCCAACACTTCCCCATACATTACATTTACATACACTGCAAACACAAATTCTCAAAAAAGCTGTTTTTTTTAGTTTTTTTCCTCCAGAAGAGATGGCTGGTAGTGAGCATTACTCTTCAACTACTCAAGTTACTAATTCACCTGTCTGTAGATCTTCCTCATACTGAAATAACCCTGATATCGCCTGCCACCCCAAAAAAAAAAAAACACGACTGCGTATAGCCTAATCCGATCAGATATAATTCCTTTAAAATTAAAGATTGAAATTCCAGCAGTCTGGTGCTTGCTCTTGCCAGCAGCTTGTAGAAACCGAACGGTTAGGAATGTGTAAAAATGTAAAAGTCGGTCCTTTTTTCTTTCTTCCCCATTCCGTGTTCAAGAGACATACATCCACATACCTCAGCGTCGGCCAAGTTTTTATCCATTTATGGACAATTCTTTTCCTGTCAGGTTATTTAAAACTAGTGGCAAATAAGAGGGCTGCAGAAGCAAAAGGGCCCCCAGGTGCATTAACTGCAACTTTAGTAGACAAGGATCTCTTGCTGAAGTTCCGGAAAAATGAGTTCCGGAATAATAAGAGAAACCATTACTTAAAGACTTGTAAAATATATGTACTTTCAAACTTACATTAGACTTGTCCAGCGTTGCTGCACTTGCTTTGATTTGAATGGGTATGGAAGCAGGTTTATACTGGGCGACTGCTCCATACTCTTAGTTGAACATAACCAAACTAATCCTGTTCTCTTGTTTCAGATAAACATGCTCAAGGCAAGGTGATACGTTACTGCACAAATGGGACGTCCTGCCATTGCCGATGGAGGGTTAACCTTCAAGCTTGCATAGAAGACTGCTGACCAGCAGTGTTGAATTAGGTTGGAAGATATTAATAGGAAATACAGTAAGTGATCTAGTAGATAATCTGCCTGTTCTATTCCACACAGATTATTCTTCCATGTACAAGGCATTAGTAATGGTAGAGATGTACCCAAGCTGGAGGCTGGGGCTGGTCCTTATTTTAAATGGATGAAATAAAGGTTTGATGTCCAGATCAACCATTTTAAATTTCACCACCAAGTGAAATAATATTATTTATTTTTTTCATACTATTTAATTTTTCACCTTCTAGCTTGAGCAATATACAACTATGGCCAAAGGTTTTGCATCGCCTAGAATTTTAGGATTGAGACATTTAAGCCTATTTGAACATAATTTAGATATTTTATTTAACATCATGTAATCAGAGAAACGACAAAACAATATCGCAAAAGTCTATCGGAAGTCATAATAGTAGTACAGTAATTCATGCTATATTTCGAAAATGTCACATTTTTCATTGTATCAGTATTACATTAAGTATATAGAAAGCTACAAAGCGGTATGCTATTCAATATGTTAATGTAACATTATTGAGCAGGTTTCATTCAACTTTATGAAGCAAAATTAATACATTCTACGGGGTGCTGCAAAACTTTTGGCCCGAGCTGTACATTAGCTCTGTACATTTCTGCCACATTTCACTGACAGCAGCAGCAGCAGCTGTATAAACAGCTTCCTTGAATCAGTTTTCCAAACAGCGTTGAACAAACAAACTTTCCGTCTCAAAAAGTGCGTGTAACAAAATGGCCGCTTTGTTCCTAATGCATTCCCACTGCATTACAGGGTGGATCGTGCACGTGCAGCAAATCAAAACATCTTTCTGGCGGTCATTGCTGAGCTTGATTTCCCCGTTTCCCTTCACGGAAAAAAGTGTGACACAGAAATCATTCCATTATAAAACAGAAGCAACGTTCTGGCAGGAATGCAGGGGTGCGTTTGCATGTCTGCTCTGTGAAAAAGTGTAACAGGTCAACACAGGTTAAGTGAGAACATGAGGAGGAGATTTTAAATATCGCCCTATTCCGGAAACTAGTCTTAATGTCTTATATCTTGTCATTCAGCAACTACACTGTGATTATAATAGAAAAGGTGATCTTTAAGATCTTGTAGTTTTAGTTTATTCACTTTGTGCCCACATGGCCAGCACAGGTACTGCACATCTCAACAGTGCAAGCACTAATACAAAGAGCATGTAGTGGCCAGTTCAATGAATGTAGGAGATGCTAGTTCATAGTATACTGGATGAATGGATATAAGCAGAACAGGGCTTGGAGAAATGGATAGAAAGATCTCAGTTTACTGTAATACATTACCATGGTCTTTGCCATGCTGGGCAATCCGTTGCCAAGTTTTTGCTGTGTTTTAAATACAATTGGCAATCCTAATACAGTTTCCACTGTTCCACTGAGGGTAACAGTGAAACAAGGTGAATTTGGTCAAACAGAAAAATAAAAAATAACTTTTGTGTGATGTATCATAAAGTACATTAAACAGTTAGCATTTATGTTTGCGATTAAACAGCCTTCCTGAAATCCCTGTAGATAAAACAAATGGGTGTACTAATTAAACAAGGCATACAGTGCAGCTGTTCTCTTTTAGGTGCTGTAGTAATCTGGACATTACAGAGCCATCAAAAAAAACCATCAGTATCAGTTTCTACCCAATCACTGCCTCCTGAAAAACTAGTGAAGAAAGGGGAAACTAATTGAGAATTTAAAGTTGGCTCTGAATTACACAGCTTT
Source organism: Acipenser ruthenus (assembly GCF_902713425.1). Classification (NCBI taxonomy): domain Eukaryota; kingdom Metazoa; phylum Chordata; class Actinopteri; order Acipenseriformes; family Acipenseridae; genus Acipenser; species Acipenser ruthenus. The sequence continues at coordinate 4,031,001 of NC_081212.1, read as the reverse complement.
AATGTCTTCATTAGAAATAAATCACATGTCAGCGGAATGGTATTTCAGTGCTTTTATACAGTATGAGCTGCCAATAGCTGCATCAAAACTCAAAAACATGCAAGAGAGGAATGAAGGGAGACATAAAAAGGCAGATGTAAAGAGATGTATATGTTACATAGTCATTTCACAGTGTTTATACACATTTAAAATTTGCTAAAAGCTGTAAACATGTACCAAGGAGATCTTTAGGAAGTGTTCTGTCTTGAAAGGTATCCACATATCAAATCAAGCCTTGGTTTATATTATCATGGACTCTAAGAGCTGGACTCTTATGGAACAGCTTGCCCTGCAGACATTCCTGAGCTGAAAGCACCAGGTGCACAGGGATTACACATTGCCATGCCTCTGCAGCAATCCACTGCGATTTATTTTTAATATAAACTCACTCTCAGAGTTTGATGTGTTAGTAAAGTAAGTGGATACATGTGCTTTAAAAAACAAAACTGACATCCAAATGATAGTTATCCAGCAGGCAGCCAGTGATGCATATGAGTGCAAAAAATAATGAAGCGGTCCACTAGGCAAGTCAAATTAACTTTTCATTTATTTATTTATTTATTTATTGGTATTAGGTCATGTCTACTACCAGCCAGACAGGTATGCAGAAATTCCAACAATCTTTTATGTGTTTTTTTATTTTTAAGAACTAAAGCAGTAGAGAAAGCTGTGATATGTTTGAGAGAAAAGTTTCGATTTCCTAAAGGAGTGGTAGACATATTGCGTAGCTAAGCTGGCACTGCCATTATACAGACATCTGACAAGAAACATGCAGCACTTTTCCACCTTATATTAATTTTTTTCTTCTTTTTTCTAATTTCCTGGCATCTCTGCACCTATGTTTTGTGACTGCTTCGCTTTGAGCAAGACGTTGCCTGGATTAAGTTAAGGGGTACACGAGGTTCAAAACAAAGCAAAACTTATTTTAGAAATTTAGGAGGCTGTGTGGTCCAGTGGTTAAAGAATCAGCCTTGTAACCAGGTGGTCCCCGGTTCAAATCCCACCTCAGCCACTGACTCATTGTGTGACCCTGAGCAAGTCACTTAACCTGCTTGTGCTCCGTCTTTCGGGTGAGATGTAATTGTAAGTGACTCTGCAGCTGATGCATAGTTCACACACCCTAGTCTCTGTAAGTCGCCTTGGATAAAGGCGTCTGCTAAATAAACAAATAATAATAAAAAAAAGAAATCCTAATGTAGTCTTTAGCACAGCATTCAACCATGCATCGTCGATTCCCTCATTTTCTTAACTCTCATTAGCATTATAACTTTCTTATTAGTCCCTAATCATTTGGACGTAGAAATGTTTTCCAAGCTCATTTATCCTGCTACCGCACTGTAGATTCTCTTCCTGTGCAACTTAAATTTGGACCCAATACAAAGTAAAAACAAAGTCTGCAAAACCAAATAATTAAAGAGTAAATGGCTCAAATGTCCATTTAATTGCTTTTTAAAAATGTATTTCCCTTGTTGATTGTAATCTTTCTGAGTGTGTCTGGGTTCTGTCGTTCTCCTATTATTTTCTCTAAATCTACCTTAACTTCTGGTTTTGAGATGTGAGGTTTTCTTCTGGCTTTGAGACAGGTAAGAACATGTATTTAAGCCTTGGCTATTCCCATTTTAGTTTCATGGACAAGGGGCTTTTTAGTAACGGAAATGTGGAAGGGAAGTTATTATCAGAGTAAATAAACTGCTGTAGCCGATGGCAGTCATTTATGGATGAGATTACCTTGCAATTTATAATTAATTCATAGGGCAAATTTTCCTTCAGTTCCTTATTTCCATGATCAGTGTTGCTGAGTCCGTAGCCTATTAGATGTTTGGGTTTGCAGGATCCATTACCATGACCACGGTTAAGGATACTGAGTAAAGTGCTTTGGAAAGAAAGAGTTTTCTCTTTTTTTGTTTCCAGGTGACAGGTTAAATGTTACAAACATCCTCTTATTCAGTTTATAGTCTTGCTTACAAATCTGTAAAAAGGCGTTGTATTAATGATAAAGGGTAGCAATTTAAAACAGTATGATGGTCACCATCCATTATCCTATTGGTTGAGCGGCTGCCAGGAAATGAGGTCACACAATGGAAGATTGATGGCTATACTCTACAATGATTTAGTCCTAGCATTAGCCTAAACTGAAGGATATCAAGATAGCAATGATTCTTCTTGAGATTTCTTCCTACTGTCAACTAAAGTTTGTGCCAAGACACACAGTGATACAGTTCATGAACAGTTTAATTAGACCATTAGGGTATTATTACCATAAACGAGACCACTAGAACTATGGAGGCTGCATAGTTTCCATTTTCATGTTCATTTAAAATGTGATAAGGATCCCACCTGTTAAACCCTTGTTCTGCTTTACATAGCCCTCAGAAAACAAGCACTTAAATGTTAATGCTGTCCCGGGGGCAAATCAGCAAAGTATAGTACATCATGGTTGGAAATCTGTCATTGATTACCAAACAGAGATTTACTTTAAAGTGAAGTAATATTCAGGAACCGAGAGAGTAAGGATCTTATTCCCGTCAAGAGATGGAACTAAGAGGTTATTCCTAAGATATTTAGTTGGCCATTTTTCTTAAAAGATCATACAGTGAAAAACTGCATTTGCAATTTGAATTCTGAACAGGGGGCATTGCTAGCTACTCCGTGTCAACACGTACAGTGAGAACTGGATGCTTCTGGATTCCTCCACTTCTTTAAGTCTTCTTTCTTTTGTTAAAGAAGAACAGGTATTAAAAAAGTTTAGACAGGTCCCGCATATGTTGAGTATCTGCTCCATTACATTTGGCATATAGTGGTATATTACGGGGCAGCAGTGTAGAGTAGCGGTTAGGGCTCTGGACTCTTGACCGGAGGGTTGTGGGTTCAATCCCCGTGGAGGACACTGCTGCTGTACCCTTGAGCAAGGTACTTTACCCAGATTGCTCCAGTAAAAACCCAGCTGTATAAATGGGTAATTGTATGTAAAAATAATGTGTAAAAAATAATGTAATTGAATGTAAAAAATAATTTGATATCTTGTAACAATTGTAAGTCGCCCTGGATAAGGGCGTCTGCTAAGAAATAAATAATAATATAAGTGATCCACTCCACACATGCTTGGCTCAGTCCCTTCTGATCACCCCCTTGTACAGGAGACAATCACGGGATGCTAGTCTAACCCAATCCAAAGGAAAACTTCAATATCCATAAAGTCTGCTGGGTTGCGAGCTTTTACAATAGTGTTTGCTAAATGTGATTTTAATTTCACTAATATTAACTATTTTTTTTGTATAGAGATCCAGTCATATGTATCAATACCAGAGACTAAGGGGTGTCAATGACTTCAATAAAAAGGCCAGTCTTGGGTTGCTTTTTTTTGCTCTTGTTGTGACTCCGGATCTGGGAGCACCATCATCTGTGTGCCTGTCTATTCCACAGTAGCATGCTGTTGGAAATGACATGAATCGTGGATTGATCTGTAGTCCCATTAGTGATGGAGTCTCCCCTTGCAGTGGGCTGTCATAAATCTGCCAGGGATGGAGCTCATTGCTACAGAATGCTGTAGAAATGTTTGTGTTTCTTCCGTGTCCCAGTGACAGGGGCCAGTGATCCATGGAAGCTGGAGGTTGTGTTTGGTTAGCAGACTCGGTCTGTGTGGTCTGAGAATTCAACAGAATCTCCCATTTTCAAAATTCAAGAAGCAATCCAGACAGTACCAGCAGTGGTAATACAGTGTGGATTGCACATTGCTCAATCCAAATACTTTATACTGGACTGCTGTTGTTCAGTAGATGATAGTGGCACACTGATAAGGTACTGTATTATGGATTACCAGTGCATATAAAACGTGGTACTATTCTTCCAATGGCTTACACCAGGGGTTTTCAACCGGGGGTACGTGTACCTCTGGGGCTATTTCTAAAGGGTCATAGGGGGTACTCAGAAATTCAAATAAAATGAAAGAAAAAAAAATAATGATCTTAAATTATTATTTTTTTTTTTTTTACAGTATACCGTTAAACCACTGTGCATAAATATTTCACTTTTGTTTAGCAGCTCAAAATGAAAAAAATAAAAATAAAAAAACAGAATCTATCACGTCCGTACTTTCCACCTGTACGCGTGCGTGATTTCGATGGAGTGGATTTCCACTGCGATATATGGGTGGGTGAAGCAGGGGTCAGGTGATTCTGCGTATGCAGAGCGCTCTGTGCTGAGATGGGAAGTAAATGGTAACGTGATAAACATTTACATTGCAGACTGTTTTGTATTATTTATAATAACTTTGCTGAATAGAAAGCAAATATGAGTGTTTCCAAAGAGATTCCCAAATACCATCTTTTAATTCTGTGCCTCCAAAGACAAAGTCTAAATAATTAAGCCTACTGTTTGGTATTCTGTCCTGAACCGGCAGTTTGTCAGTCCCATACTGTTGTGACATAAATTATATATTAAATAAACGTGAAAAAAAGGAATGTGTTAATCAGAATATTCTGCCTTTTGTTGCAACTATGATACCATTCAGTCGAGTGAAAATTGTAAAGGGTACTTGAGCTGAAAACTCCAGACAGAAGGGGTACAGTTTAAGAAAATGGTTTAAAACTCCTGGCTTACACCATTGTAGCTGCCCATTGCCTCTTTTCCACTGTACCACTGAGCCGTGCCAGGGCCATACCAAGCCCTCACAGTGCGGTTAAGGAGAGCCAGGGTTGTTTTTCCACTGCAGAGGCGAGCCGTGCTACTGACGTCACACGCAACGAAAGACAGTTGTTATTAATTATTGTTATTAATTAACTCAGTTTGCCAAAACAGATGTTGTTCAGAAATTAATAGCCCAACAGTACAGCTGTATCTTGTATCGCTATATTTTGTTCAGCTTAATAAAGTTAAATTAGTTCTGTTGAAGGGGAAAAAAAGAAAGTTTTAAAAATATGATTTGCCAAAGATATCCTGTTTAAGGAGAGTTGTTTTTTGTTTGGATGCTTAAAAAAAGCAGCTGCACGAGCGCAACGAGAGCCGTAGTTGTATGTATGGTACAGTCGTATTTTGTTTTAATATATTTTTGTATATAAGCTTAGAATTTTATTTTTTGCATTTTTCTTCTATATACTTATATAATAAAGGTCAAGGATGAGAAATTTGGCAGAGTTTTGTGTTTTTGAATGTGTGAGTTAAGTGTACCTTACCCGCGGTTTATGTCCATTTGCTTCAAATCGTCAGAAATTCTGGCATAAACTTTCTCATTTCTGATGCAGGACTCCAGATCTTCCTGAACACTTCTATCTGTCACCTTGTTGTTTGTCTTTTTGGAGTGTGCTGACTGATGCAACGTAATGCCGAAAATCCTTAACCCCACCCCTGGCCCGGCTTGACTCCGAGCCAGATTCAGATGTCTTGTGAGGCCGGAGTTTCACGGTTTGGTTCTCGCTCGTACCAGTACCGTACCGAGCCCGCACGAGTTGGGTGTGCCAGTGGAGAAGGGGTACATGTGCCCTATAGATAAATATGTCCTCTGTATCGAATTTGTATTGCGTCACATTTCTCTGTTCTTTGATTAAACGACGGTAGGCAGCTGACAACATGTGTTCTTCCATTACCACAGAGAAGTAGTGTTGGTATGTATACATACTGGTTGGCTATCATGCAATTGTGTATTGTCTGGGAGCTGTAATATGGTGCACTGAGGTCATCACAGCCAGGGCAATATATTCCTCCTGCCAATTGTGAAATCTCAAGCCCAAATCTGAAGAGAGAGTTATCGTTCCCTTGTCTTTGGAAACAAATGTTCCTGTTTGAGTTCTGTATTCTGAAAGAACAAACTCATCCTGCCAGGACTTCTAATGAAGGCGCTCTAGGGATTATCTAGTTTCCTTTTAATTGCAATTGCGCTTTCCAATGTTTTTATATCCAATGCAACCTACTAGAGCCCAGTAGTAAATTACCTTCATAGCTGAGATCTGAGTTACACCCAATGGCATTCTGCCAACCTTAAAAGTACAATAAATGCAAGCTATCTGCGATAACTGTAACTTTTTCCATGTTTTTGTACCGCTTTCTCTTGATACAATCTACATTATTTTTAACATTAAAACAACATGCATTAAATATAATAAATAAAGACTGTTTGGACAGTAAACTAGAATTTAGAATTTAGATATAGCACCCACTGAGCGATGGCCTTTCACTCAATGTAACACATTAGATAATGTCCTTAAAAGCCCACAATGTGTATCTCCCAGTGTAATGTTTGAGTGGAAACAGGTGTCTTTTCCAGCATTGAAGTTTTCAGTGATTTGAACCAAGGTAGCACATCTATTGCTTGTTACAAAACGTTGCACACAGCTGCGGAAATCAAATGGTCAAATGGTCATTTAATGATGAAGACAAAAATGAAACGGGACAGGGAGAGTATGTATCCATATCAACAATAAAACACACTTATTCTTCATTCAAGAACCACTTGGTAATCTGTAATGAGCTATGCTGTGCTTTTAGTCAGTGAGCTATGCTGTGCTTTTGGTCTACAACTATACATGCTTCTGTTATGATGTTAAAAAGCAAAGAAAAAGATGCATTTCTGAGCGAGTTACTAGTTGCAGCTTTGAAAGGAATCCATTCCCAGCGAGCCAATAAAGAAACACAGGTTTACTTTTAAGATTCTGCTTTTATTTGTTATTTTTAACTATGTCCAAGTAACAGATTTTCAGTGTGCGTGATCCTATTTAATTGAGGAACATTTATTCGATTTCTAAGTCACCCCACCCGGACACAATGTAATACTGAATTAATTCAAATCCAGATCGGCACATCAGGTCAATACTGCTCAATTTTATTTCCAGCTTCTTGCCTCAATGATATTATACCACTGGGGTTCACAACACCAGGCAATGGATTTAACATTCCTCTTCAACAGCAGTTAATACACCATGACAAATACTGTAATAAAATAATAATTACGTTGCCTCCCCTAGACAGCAATTCAGGCATCTGGATATTATAACCCCCACTGGTCTCCTCGGGGAGACTATTATCTTTTAATTGCTCACCTATTAGAAAAACAAACAAGTCTAACTATCTAACTTCATCTCTGCACGTTCTTGTCTAACACTAAAACGAAGAACAATGAGAAGATCTCAAACGTCGGACTGTGATCAGGAATTCAGGATGGCCGTTTGGAGGTTATTACACTGGTGTTGAGTAATTGATAGCAATGGCAACATAATCAACCTTCTCCCGCAAAGTGCATCAGGTCTATGCTGCAGGGTCTTAAAGATTACTGGATTCGTTTTACGATTTCAACCATTAATTTTAACTCACTTGTGTCAATGTCCACAAAATGCAAAGATGGTGCCCAGTGCACTTCAGCAAGGATCTGTGGGGCAACATTAAAATAGTGCTTAACAAAGACACCAGTGCAGGAGTTTTTACTGGTACTGAATTCATTTGAAAAAGTATTTGTAGAGGAACATGGACTTTGCTACTGCTTTGGAGATGTCACATTGGTGCAAAAGAAAGATTCATTTACCATGATCTGTTAAGACAATTTTCATAGCTGTACTGTTACATTTCAAACAGATGTAGCCTGTCTATAGTACACAATTGAGTGGAAATTGTCTCAATTTCCTGGCTGAAACTGTTCAAATGTGTTTCTCGATATAAATCATGCACACTATGATTACATTATCAGCAACGGTTTTTGAAGGTTCTCAAGGCTAAACTGGAATGAACATCTCAATTTGTTGAAGCTCTTCTTGTTCCAATGACCCACACAATAGGACAGTGGGCATATCAAATAGACCTGAGCACTGCTTAGAGCCTTTTATTACAACTGTAGCCATCAGTGTACATATACATGACATCTTGATAGAGATGTAACAGTTAATCGAGTAATCATTTTTTGATCACCAGGGCTTTTATTTTGCGAGTCTCAATTAAACAAAATTAAACAAAACTATTAATCTCCCCGTTCCCCTATTTGGAATCTCAATATATTTTATAAACCTGCATGTTGAACATGTTTTCAGTGGTGTTTAAAGGTTTTTGTGAATAGTGTATTTTTTTATTTTCTTGCTCACTGCTTTTTAATAATAAAGGGTTCTCAGTGCATTGCTTATCAACGATTATATTCAGTGAGGAACTTCACTTGACACGGTACCAGAATCACCTACAGAGTTGATCATCGTGGTCCATTTTTAAAAAGTACTAGTAATTCATATTGTCTCTTAGCTTTATTCTTCTTACATTGGCATGCATTACATTCATAACGCAACCATTTTTCAAAAGATATTGAGCACATAGCACATCAAGCACATTTTTCTTCAGCAAACAGCACGGTATTGTAAAGAGTGTGATGGTGTAATGCGCTGGCTTGAGCTTTGTGTGTCAACTTTGCTCCAGATGATTGTAATATGTCTGATAGAATTGGAATCGTTCGCTGTCTGGAACTGATCGAAAACCAAAGCCATTGTTCTTGACATCTTTGACAGTAAACAGATCAGTGTCCGATTTTTTGGGGCCTTTACAGTGTCAATGAGATAATCCGTTTTAAGGCTGCGTGCAGAAGACCTGCCAGTGTCTCCATGGAGAGGGAGAGCTGTTGGAAGATTACAGTGAAAGGGTCATCAAAACATCGAATTAAGTCTTGTAATCTCAAAATAAGCAAAAACCAAAATCGTTAACTTGCCTAGTGCCAAAGGGACCTTCACTATGTCTCAACAGTGTTGCCTTATTATTTTTGATAATTTCTTAGAGGGATCAAATTCAGTATCATTTGTAGTTGGAATGTGGTGTTCCATTGGTCACCAAAAAGATCTACAACCTGCCACGTCCATTTTTGTCCAATAAAGTGCTTGGTGCACATAACGGTACTGTGCAGTGAATAGCAACGCCTTTGACATAAAATCAGACGCCATTGCATTATTGTTTTCTGATACTACCAAATGCCAAAAAACAAAATTCAGTCCTGAGGTTTTACATTCCCTAATAATAAATGCTAGTGAAAAAAACATTTATAGTTGCCCTTAAGTACTGCGTTATTGCCATGTGAACTGGGCAATTTTGTCAACTTTGGCCGACACCAGTGAGGAGAAGGCTTTCCATAACCTAAAACATCTATATGAAAGGCAATTTAATAAATTTCAACCACATGTTGATAGAATGCTGCTAGATGTGATTTTTATTTAGCATATCAAATCCATTTCTAAAAGTGTATTGTCTGCCTTCATTACATTCTTGCCTAATTATTTCCCTCTCTTACTCTGTGTTTGGCTCTGTCAAACAACCTCAAACCATGCTTCCAGCCATTGTGACCTGGCGATGAAAAACGAGGACCCAGCAGTAATTTAGTGATGTCATTGGTTGTTTTAGGCCAGGCTCCAAACCTGACTTAAATCCTAGAACCACATAGAATGCCCTATGATAAATCTTCTGAAGTGCTGTTTTAATCATCCAAACATTATGATAAATCTTCTGAAGTGCTGTTTTAGTCATCCATACATTACATAATAGGGCAATATGTTTACATGGATGAAAGAGGTCCTGCACTGTCGTCTATGTCTTTTTTGATACCCAGTTTATGTTCAGAAATGTAGAACACAGCAGTAAAAATGAACCCAACAAAAATCGGAAAGGGGATATTCAAACATTTTTGGTAAAACTAAATTGAAATTGATGTGCAAGCTGTGCTTTTTCAGGGGTGCCGACATGAAGTAAGCCAAAATGAACCCTCTAAAGGGGGAGCCCTGTCACAAAGAGTCCAACAGAAAAGAAAAAGGAAAACACTGGGCCAACTTCAACAAGCTTGTTCATTTTCTCTCAGTTTTACATGCAGCACCAAGTGCCTTATGCATTTTAGCGGTCCGTGCCTTCAGCTGGTAACAATCGGCAACTGTATTCATGCCACTGCGTTTCAACATCTCAAATGAGGGGGCCATTGAAAACATGTTTTGGCACATTGGATTTAGAATATCCAATTATTTTTAGGCTCAGCTCACTGCTACCACCCCCGCGCTGACTCGGGAGCGGTGAAGATGAACACATGCTGTGCCGTCAGCCGACCGCTTCTTTTCACACTGCAGACTCACCATGCAGCCATCTCAGAGCTACAGTGTCAGAGGACAATGCAGCTCTGGTCACCTTACAGTCAAGCCCTCAGGCGCCCGGCCAGACTACCGGGGTCGCTGGTGCGCGGTGAGCCGAGGACACCCTGACCGACCTAACCCTCCTCCCCCGGGCGGCGCTTGGCCAACTGTGCGCCGCCCCCTGGGAGCTCCCGTCCACGGTCGGCAGTGGAATAGCCTGGACTCGAACCAGCGACGTCCAGGCTATAGGGCACATCCTGCACTCCACGCGGAGCGCCTTTACCGGATGTGCCACTTGGGAGCCTCAAATTGTAATATATTGTTTGTAGAATATCTTGTTTTGTCAGGGTGTATCACTGTTATTTTTTATTAGCCCCTCTGGCTAACTATGCTGTTTTCTGTTGACACATGTTAACATTTTTAAAGTTCTGGAAACTGCTAAGTACATTTATTTTTGAAATATTTAAACAATCATTAAATGTTGGCTTGTTCAAATATTCAAGGACAGGACTACACCCATCTGTAGTCTAGCCAAAATATTTAATATCTTACATATATACAGTATATATATATATATATATATATATATATATATATATATATATATATTGTAAGATAGAGGGTTGTGAGAGACAGCAGGGAGGGGGTTAAAACCTCCCTGCGAGAGAAATGCACCGTTTTGATTTGTGTTGCTTTATTGTTTCATTTGATTTTCTAATTGATTTCTTAATTGTATTATTGTTTAGTTTAATTGTTTAATTGTTTTATTATTAATTATCATCCGCACCTGGGCGTTATTGGGAAATTAGGCCCAGGTGCGGGGTTTAAAAGGAGAGCAGGCAGTCTGCTCCGGGCTGCTAAGGAGAAGGAGGCAGAAGGGAGTGCTCTGCTTCCTGGCAGTCCCGAGGTAAAAAGGTATAGTGCAAACCTGTGTGGTTAAGTTTTGGGACAGGGAAACGGCTTAGCCGTCCTGTGGTAGTTAGGTTCCTGCGTGTGTAGTTAGTGCTCGTAAAGAGCTAGGTGTTTGTTTTGTGTTTTGTTTTATTTTGTGTTATTAAAAAATAGCGCGTCAGCGCTGAAAACTCAATTTCTGTCTGCTGGGTCAAGTTCTTAAAGGGGCAACAAACCCGAGTGAGTGTAGTTCTTTTACATATGGTGTCAGAGAGTGTGGGCGCCCCTACGACCCAGAGAAAGATGGATTTATGGGACCTGATCGAGCAGATCAATAGAAATGCCGCTGCTCAGAAGGAGCAGCTGGAGAGATGGGAGAGAGAGATGGGATTGGCTCCAGTGAAGAGGAGGGAGCCAACAGAATTGGAGCGGTTACTCCTGGAATTGGAGCAGGCTAGCGTAGCTCCACCGTCTCCTGAGCCCAGAGGGGAGGAGCTGCCGCTGCCAGAGCCCAGAGGGGAGGAGCTGCCGCTGCCAGAGCCCAGAGGGGAGGAGCTGCCGCTGCCAGAGCCCAGAGGGGAGGAGCTGCCGCTGCCAGAGCCCAGAGGGGAGGAGCTGCCGCTGCCAGAGCCCAGAGGGGAGGAGCTGCCGCTGCCAGAGCCCAGAGGGGAGGAGCTGCCGCTGCCAGAGCCCAGAGGGGAGGAGCTGCCGCTGCCAGAGCCCAGAGGGGAGGAGCTGCCGCTGACAGAGCCCAGAGGGGAGGAGCTGCCGCTGCCAGAGCCTAGAGGGGAGGAGCCGCTGCTTCTGGAGCCCGGGGAGGAGGGGGAACGCATACCTCCACCACAGCCCCGACCACCACCCCTACGGTCCAGTCCGGCGCTGCTGCGTCCAGTCCCTCACTCCTTGCTCCAGGACACCCGGCCGGTCTTCCTGGACCTTCCTGCGCTGGACCTAGAGCCCAGGAGTCTGCAGCACTGGCCACAGCTCTGCCCCTGGTTCCCTGCTCCGCTCTCCCCGAGCATCCAGACGTCGCTGGGCTGCTGCCAGACGTCGCTGTCACTCCCCCTGTTCGCTGCTTCGCTTCCCCTGGGTGATCGGACATCACTGCGCCGGTTCCCAGGGGAAGATCTCTGTCCACTGCTGCATCCTCCAGTGCCACGGTCTACGCTCCGGTCGCCCCTGTCGAACCGTTGGGTCCCCTTGTCGCCGGTGCGCGGTCCTTACCTGGCTGAGCCGGGACGTGGACCGATCCACCATCAAGCCTGCCCGTGGAAGAGGGCAAGAAAGGACATTTATGGACTTGAGGGTGGGTGGTTGTGTTTTAGGGGAGGAGGTGGCCGTCTCGTGGCCTGTGTCTTGTAAAGACAAGGGCGGGGGGGGATATGTAAGATAGAGGGTTGTGAGAGACAGCAGGGAGGGGGTTAAAACCTCCCTGCGAGAGAAATGCACCGTTTTATAATCTGCTCACTCTAATAGCAGCATGTTGGATTGGTTCTAGAAACTCATTATGCTTTAAAATGACTGATTATCCATTGCCAGTGCCCTTGCACCACCCTCAATACACAAGTTATTACCAATGATGTGATTTGAAACCCAGCAAGTCTTGGTAAACACCGGGATGCTTGTCTATCAATTTTGCAATTTAAACTTAAAGCCTGTAGCCGTAAAAAACGCCCTATTCATTACAATCTGTTACTCTCCACATCCCTGGTTGCCATTAATGTTAATGGAAGCGTTCTAAGACACTGTCAGTGTTAACGTACCGTATTTGGTTCTACATAAAGCATATGGTAAAATTATATGCAATATCAATATCAACGTATTTATTGTTTTTTTTTCTTTTATTATTATTTTTTTTTTTTTTATCAAAAGCTTTTTTTAAATGGGAGCTTATACATGAGGCTTAAAGAACAGCTCCAGGCATTTGCTATTGAACGACCTCCAGCTCAGAATGATAATTGCTATTTTTGGTCCCGCTGGTGAGCTCCTGTACAAGGAATGAGTGCGTGCTTTAAGACAGTCCATTAATCAACTCTACACTCTGTCATAACCTAGCTTATTACTTTCATTTTTTTTCACAATCAAAATGGTAATTGTGTAATGTGAACTGTGGGCAAGTGGTTTTGCTTAGGCATTTAACAAAGTGAATAATTGCTTCTATGAATGATAAAAGCAGCTTGGCATTACGAAAGAAAAAGTTTTGCATGACAGCTTATAGAACCTTTTGCAACTGTTTCCAATGACAATGGAAAATACATTCTTATTGTTCTCTTTAGGATGAGGTTTCCTTTATTCATAGTTGGCAAATGCAGATTTATATTGATCTAATAAACTAATACCACTGAGCCAAATGATTCTGGGTTTTAAACAATAACATCTGCCTACTCAAAGGCGTGTGCCTGTCTAAAATTAAGTTACTTAATCTGCATGTTCTGTGCAAGCTCTTGTAACCATGGTTATCACAATGTAAGCCTTATACTGTAGAATGTACAGAAGACTACATCCTACGTGTTTAACTAGAGTAAGGTTTATGAATTAAGGTAAACATGGAATTTACTGGTATGTTATGCTATAAGGATGAGACCAGACCACGTTTCAAATTTGAACAATGTTTGCCATTTATTAGTTCCAAATACCCACTTTACATTCTAAATTGAAGGTTATTGTTTAGATACAATACGTGCCACTAGTTTTAAAAGAGACAGGCAACTGATTAAGGCACCTTCCCTAGAGAGAGTCCTCAGACTGATACACCAATGGTCCACGATAATCCTGGAGATAGTGGAAGCTTCTCTGTCTGTGTATGCCTCTGTGCCTGGTATTTATACTCTAGTAGGCTCAGATACTACGTGACTACAGTTTTATTTCTGTTATCTTATTAATTATAATAGAGCTGTTACTCCAGTCTAGTGCAACCAACCGCTGACTACTCTCTCTTTTTTTATCAGGTTACTGTGGTTAATTGTTCACCATATTTCCTTCTAACCTAAGTCAAAGTGGAGTTGCTGTAGCAATTCATGCCAGAGTCACCTCCAGCCAACTGGTTTAACATTACCAACACATTTTCTTTTATATGATTACCAATGCATTTTACTCTATGCTAGCAACGACTTTATGTTATACCATGTCTATGGATTACTGCTAGATGACACTTATGCAGTATGTAGGTAAGATTGTGCATCCTGCTCGTATCATACTAGTTTCTCACTTTGCAAAAACCCTTGGACTTTAATAGCATTCGACACATTATTGCAAATTAGCTTGGGGTCTCTTCTGATACAGTGTCACTGCTTACAACTCACTTTGGAAAACACCTTAATGCTGTCTTACGAAAGTCGTATTACAGTGCTTAAAAAAGGATCAGCGTCACCACTACCGAGAGGGCTTGGGTCCTTTCTCTTTCTCTAGACAACGGTGTTATTTTAAAGAACCAGCAAGTGAAAAGGACAACGGTGGATACCAACAATCAATACAATTGCAATCATCAAAAAAAGGGCGATAATAAGTTGGAAGAATGGCAGTGATCAGGATTGGCAGATGAGGATTGAGCAATAAGGTATATAGCAACAGTTTCACAAGGGACTGGTGGATTACATTAGAGGAGCCATCATTTATGCTGTCTGCACGATATCTGGCCCTGCTTATGTAGTGCTAGTGTGCTGTGGGTCCCGCAGCACTTTGAGCTCTTCAGTTAACCAGCAGACCCTGTGGTTTTTGCTCTGTTTAATTAATACACACCGCTGGGGGTATTCATAGCACACTCAAGTTCATACAGTTAGCCAGCTTTCCTGACCTTCCTACACACTCCCTCTGAGTCGCGGTCTTCCTGTGGATGTACCTGTGTCTCTTTGGCTTCTGAGCTTGCTGGCAAGACAACCTTTCCCACCTGCAGCTCATAGTTTTTTCATCTCTCTATTCTTTGAACCTATTTTTATTTTCTGGTATGTTTTTTACCGTATGTCTGAGTCTCTTTGTGAGCAAGTCATTGACAGTGCAACAGTTATCCGATTGCAAAGTAAACAGAAAAAGAAATACTAATCTTTTGTCTAGCTAACATTTTATCAACGTGAACTCACTATGGCTGTAGCTATCGAAGTGCTGTGAAAGGCCGACCAAAATGTGCTCAGATCCTGTCTCATTACAGCATGTTTTTTTTTTTTACTTAGATCTCTGTGTTGGCCTGTTTGTCTATACCTAAAAGTGTACTTAGGGAATGTGATTTATTTTCAACAAATGGTGATCATGTGATCAAATCCAGCACAAGATGCATTTTGTATCCACTCCAGAATGATCTTCAGTTTAGACAGCGCATAGCTTTAGGTCACACAAAGCTGCAGTCTATTCACTTTTTCCATCTCTGCAATTAGAGATTGATTAATTGTGTGTCTGCATTTCCAATTCTGAACAAACAGTGATAATTAAAAACATGAATACACTGACACACAATAGTGTATTGCAATAGACTTATCCTTCCATTGCAAACTTATTTCCCCCCCACCACCATTGCAGCTACATCTTCCTTTCATAAGTTAATTGTTCCCATCACCCAGACTTGGTTGACCTCTGACAGCTTTCTCTTAACAAACATGGTTTTTGAGTGTGGGGCTATAGATTGCAGCCACCTGGCTCACGAATATTGTACTTAACAGAAGTACTAAAACATGATTTCTTCTTCTAAAAATGAATTGAAGGAATATTTAATATAAGACGACAGAAACCGCTGTATCAGGTTAGTGTTTGCATTGTGTTGTTTTTAAATTGCCCCCCCTCCCCTCCCCCACTCCACAAACTTCACTAATGGAGTTCTCACGCCTGTTAACATTCACTATGCAGACATTCATTAACCAGAAGTCCTCCAGAAGGATTTTGATTTGCAATATACAGAGGTTCTCAGAGATTGATGAATCTGGCATTGCCATGGAATTTCAATTGGATGGCTTATGGCAAATGTCTGGTTCCCACATGATAACTTTGTTTGCTCTAATCTAAGCTATCCACCAAGTCCGTAAGCACTGAGCAAGTCTGCAAAGAGGCAGCAGAGGTAGGTAGACGCTTGTGAATCCAATCCACAATCAGTTTATACCTTTATACTAAAATATAATTCCTTAGTGTCTGTTAGCTATAATCGTCCAAGGAACAGTCTTCCTTGCACAGATTTATAGTTTTGTTTGTTTATATTCCACGCAGTATTTGCTGGAGAGACACAAGATAAGCTTCCTTCTGCATAGGAGAGGAGTCTCTACGGCAGGGGCGGACGAAGCTGGCCCTTCCACTCCTGGTCTTTGTTCCAACCCTGTTCTGAATTGTTTAATTGAACCAATCAAACCGCCATCCAGACCCTGAAGTAGTTCATGATATCATTTTACCTGTTAAACCTGGAGTGGAATGGTACTCCGGGACCCTGATTGGACAGCCCTGCTCTACAGACATACCAGCTTGTTGAATCTAGCAGAGGTGGAGTCTCGGTGACTACAGCAGAGTCATCAGGAATGCCAGGCCTATCAAATAAGTACAAACTATTCCTATTGGTTGTTGGCAACAGTGCCATATCTTCCTGTTCCTCTAATAATCTTTCCATATATGATTGTCTGTATTGTGGACACACATGCCGGATGCTGCCTAACATATTTCCCTAGAAGCTCCTGGTGTTAGACGATTGAACAGGCCTCCGGAAAACAGCTTTAGTCTGTTTTATTGCTCCATAAAGTAAGAAAAAGATGGCAGTACATTCTGAATAAATTAACAAGTTGACAAGGAAAAGTTGGAGCAAATTATAACAGCTAACTTATAAATCATGTTAATAAGAGCCCTCCTTATCAAAACCATTCATCATAGGTTTGCATGACCATACCTTTTATTGTAGCGTAATTCTGTAACATATTTTGACGACTTTATAGAATTTTAACATCTGCTCAAACTCTATAAGCCTACTCCACTATCTGATATATATTATCATTAATTGAAGCTTGAAGAATTAGGGTCAAATCAAGGGTTTACTTTTGAAGATTTGTGATAACATTGATATGTGTACTTTCAGTTTGATTATCCCAAGTAGGGTGCTGGATAAGTCTGTCCAGATCTCTCCTGGAATCTAGCCAGGAGGGAACGCCCCTTCTCCAAAACAGTACAATGTGACCAAAAGTAAAAGCCAGTACTTTAATGTATCACTGAAAGTGTGGGATGACACAGTTCACCTACTGCAGATCTCTATGCAGGAATTTTCTGAATTGTGGCATCGATGGTACATTTCACTGTGCCACCAACACTACTTTCTTATGGTGCCTGGTATTCCTCAATGGTGGTCTCTCATCCGAGGCTTGACCTAACTTTGCTTCTTACTTTGCAGTAAACAATGGCAAACAAAAATGATAACCAAACCATATGCACTACCCTACCACAAGTATTGGGACAGTCCGAGGCCCATGTTGCAGCAGTGTGGACTCTTGCCATGAGAACTATTTTGAAAAGAATGTGAATATTTAATTGAACATCATAAACATCAGGAAGATTTATACATTGTAATCTTGACATCTTTCATTGTGTTTATAACACTGACATTTCTTCTTTATGAGAGCCATCTCTCCCAGCAATAAGACCAGTTAAAAACCAACAACACATGGCCTGGTATCACACTGTATTTTAGTTGGAATAATATACTTTCTAAATCAAAAACAATATTAATTGTAGGTGAAGGATATTCAATCTCAGCTTGCTGATAATTATGTCATAAAAAGAGCTCAAATGGTCTGCCCTTCGTTGAACAGTCTGCTATACTGATTAATGATGTAGTTTTTAGGAATTTCAAAGCCACTGCCCAGTATTACTTACACTAAGAAAGTGATTTCACTAACATAACATAACATTCTTGGTAACCACCGAGACCCGTTATTGAAACCTTACTGTGCTTAAACAGAGCGATCAGTCTATAAAAAGTTGGTTGTTCATTTGAAAAGTTGTTAGATCATTTTGATTGCTACCCAAGGTTAAAAAGCAGCTATGCAATGAAACATGAGAGCTGCTAAAGCCTATGCAGGCAGTTATTTATACTTAATACTCAAAGTAAATATTTAGCATACAAGAGTGCTTGTTGAGGCCTATTCAGACGTGTGATTAATAGATAAGCACTTCAGGTACAGTTTGGGACCACAACCATGAACAAAATAAGTTTTCCAAGGAAGCAAATTGACCCCATGAGCGTAATACAGGTGTCAACAATAAATGAAGTATGGAGTTCTTCATCTGTGCTATAATGTGCATTGTACATATATCCCAGGCTTGAAACCTCTTGGATGTGCAGTAATGCAGCTCTCGAGTGAAAACTCCTGGCATCTTATAAAAGGATACCTTTTTGTTTTGTTTTTCACTTTGATCGATAGCAGACCAGTAATGGAAAATATGACTTCTTTACAAATTATGATTTGTGTGCTTTGATTTAAAGCCCAAGCCAAACCAGGAAGAGTCCAAATCAAATCGATAAAAGTCTAAAGCTACACTTTTTACACAACATGTCAAATGAAACAAATGGTGACTGCTTAGGGGAAACAGAAAACACCAAGTTTGTGAAAACATTTGATGGAAATTCACAAACAGTGGAAGTTTTCAATACATTTTTTTTTCTTATTGTTATTTTTTTCGCAGGGAGTTGCTAAAATCCTAGCTA
Source organism: Acipenser ruthenus (assembly GCF_902713425.1). Classification (NCBI taxonomy): domain Eukaryota; kingdom Metazoa; phylum Chordata; class Actinopteri; order Acipenseriformes; family Acipenseridae; genus Acipenser; species Acipenser ruthenus. Next base: position 4,012,347 of record NC_081212.1, on the reverse strand, counting down.
TTACTTTCTAAAACTATATATATATATATATAAAACAGGGGATCTGTCTGTTTTTGGCTGGAAAGCATGACTAGAAGGAACATATTTCACTTTTATTTATTGTTTTCAAACAGAACTACTGAATTTTAATAGTTCACCAAATAAAATCCTGCAATAACTGTAACTAAGCTGTGTGAGCAACTGAACTGAGTCCACAGTGTAGGGGGTCCACTGAGTCCACACTGTTTTTCCTGAACTGTAACTGAGGCGATATAGAAATTGGTCGATACAGTGTTGTCAGCAGTCAGCAGCACCACTACTCCTGTACTGTTGTAGACCTTGCATGTTTTTCATACTGTAACACCCGTTCTGCTTTACAAGGTTAGGAGTTAACGGTTTGAACTAGTTTTTTTACACCATCGTGAAACTTTATAGAAACGGAATAACCTTTAGAGAAAGATTTACAGCTTCCTTCTCCTAAAACAGAATATAATAAATAATAAAAAAAGGCTGTGCAAGTCTGCTCCCTGACACAAAGAATGGGGAGATTCTAGAGAACATCCGGTCTTGAAGATATTGATGCCTTTACAACAGCCAGAGCATAATAACTACATTTCTATAAGTTTACGCGCCTCCACTACGGTCAAATACATCCTAATGTGGACAAATACATCCTAATGCTTTTTAGTTGTTGCCAGCTTAAAACATAACTGGTTTTAAGTTTGGCAAATTTGCATTGGAATTGGGGGGGTCCCTGAGTGGCTCACCTGGTAAAAGCAGGGCTGCGTGGTGTGCACGGTGGAACAGCCAGCCAGGGGAGTGCAGGTTTCAGGCCTGGTTGTGTGAATTCGCTGGTCTTACTGCTGATTACAAAGGGAGCGTTGCATTGGCACTGGCACTCCCACGGGTTAGGCAGGCAAAACCGGAAGGCACTGTTTCTCCTCATCATGCTACAGCAGACCCTACCGGCCAAGTGCTCCGTGAGCTCGGGTGAACACTTGCTGGGCTGGCCTTTGTCCTCCAGAGGCTGGTAGCTCACTGACATCTGTTCTTCCATTCCTGGGTGTAGAAGAGGAAGCTGACTTGGTTGTGGGATCTGTGTGGGGAATTGCTGCGGTGAGGGGAAAAAAATAATTGGACATTCCAAAATGGGGAGAAAAGCAGGAGAAAAATAATTGGGCACTAAATTCAAAAATAAAATGTACATTGGAATTAAGAGCATATTATCGTATTTAATGAATTGACCAGACTGATGGATGTGCTGTGTTAGAATCTCAGTTGTCTTCTCTGTATCTGCCATGCTGTACAAGCAGTGACCTCGAGGTTAAGACAGAAATCCAAGCCACTTTAGATCTGTCTGTTTGGATCACGACCAGTAGTAATTTCCAGCTGGAATACCACACCGCTGACAACAGGACTTTACAATTTTTCAGTGATGTATGGCCCACATACTCACTGGTGTGATAAATAACAGCCACTTGTTCATTATTTAAAGGACCTGTTCTCTATTTTAAGTCACAATGACCCTTATATTTTATTAAAAAGCTGGCACACTGCACTGAGCTTTTGAGTGTCTAAGCTTTTACCAAAGTACTAAATCTAAATACTCTTTACGTAAAACTACTGTCATGCGTTCAGTTTGGTCCCTCTCTGTTCTACGGCTGCTTACACTGGATTCTACTGGCCAGGCACCGGGTGAGATCAAAGTAGACCCCTGCAGGGGCTGGTATCTCTCCGAAATCCACTGCACAGCTTCTGGGTGTACGATGACTTGGTCATGGGATGTCCACTGCCCTTCAGTTCTCCTGAGCTGTTGTGGGATTGCTGTGGTGAGTAAAATTAACTGAACATTCTAAATTGGGGAGAAAAACATTGGTAAATAATTTGGCGCACAACTTGTTTTTTTTTAATTAGTTTCTTTCTAGCTCTGCAACGGTTATTCATTGCACAGGGTTCCGTTTTAACGTTTACTGTATTACTGTATTTACAACCACAGACTCTGACTACTTTACTGATTAATTCTGAGATTTCTAGGCATGGGGTTCAGGAATAACAGGCTCCAATTTCCAAATCACTCAACCTTCCCTCCCTCCACTCCCCTGTGGCTGCATTCCTGTGAGAACAATACCATGTTTTTACAATGGCAGGTTTGTTTAATAATGTAACGGTGCCAGCGTTAGGTACAGTACAAGATCTGGAGGCCAGCCTGACTCAACAAATGACTGATGCCAAGAAACAGACATTACACTGAATTTTCCATGCATTTTATTAAAAGAGAGTAGTTATTAAAAACAGAATTTATTTAGTGTTTAAACAAGCCTGTCTGAAAGCATGAAAAATTGACTCCCCCTGTCCCCCTCTGTGCACACATACACATACACATATACATACATGCACACACATACATACACACACATACATACATTGCTCGAGCTACAATAGATTCGATTATGATATTGCTGTTTGTAATCTGTAATGTGATATGTAACAACTGTAAGTCGTCCTGGATAAGGGCATCTGCTAAGAAATAAATAATAATAATTCATGAGTTGATTTCAAAACAAGAAAAGCTGTCCTTCCCTCACAATCGAGTACCAATCAATGGCAATTCACTTCTGCATTGAGCGTTTGAAAAGCCGATTGGAAACGAATTGTCCTCTCACCCGGGGTCCTGACATGTTCACTGCCCTACTGCCGTACCAAGATGATAAACTGATGCAGCTGACTTCTTAAAGGCAGCTAGAAGCATGAGTACGAGCAGCAGCACACCCCTAATAGTAATCCTGTCTCATGATAAAGTGTGTTGGACTCCTGGTGCTGCTGTTGTGGAATAACCTCTGCTGCAGAGGAATGGGACTTGGTAGGTGGAAGTGCTGCCTCGCATCACCTTGTGGGTAATTATGTCTTCTAAACTGGCTAAGCTTGTGAAGCCTTTGTGCATAGACTCCTTATGATGTCAAACTTATTCTGTCCATGAACAAAACCATATGCCGTCTTGACCCCCTTCCAACCTGTTTTTGACATTGATACAAATATTGGTCAACGGTTCCCTGGTTAAATCAAAGCTGCAGTTGGTTCCGGTGTATAATATTTACACCCTGACTGATCTGAATGGTGGCCTTCGAATAAAAGATCCTGGTGATCACATTCATTGGCTAGAACATTTCAATCTGGGTTTCAATTTTTGCTGATGTGTGAATCTGAAAAAAGGATACCAAAATTACACTTTTTACATTACGTATCCTAAAATAATGACAAAGCTGCTAACAGTAACAGTATTTTCAAGTGTATGCAAGGTTATACAAGCTCTATACATCTTCCTTTGCCTATTTTTGTATCTTTTTTATTGGCTAGTATTGAATCTTGGTACTGACACCCGATTAGAACCCAGGCCATCTGTTTTCATTGTAACACAGTTGGATGCGAAAAAGGACAATTAGCCAAGGGAAAATTGAATGAAAAAGACAAGTGCATGGGCACAAGTTACCTTCCATCCTTTTCTCACCTGAAAATTCACTCTTACACTGCCTCTGTTTTGTTAGATTCAATACCTTATCTACAGCTACAGCTATAAATTTAGATATTTTATTTAACATCATGTAATCAAATAAACTAAAAAATGACATGACATAAGTCTACTGAAAGCCATAACAGCAGCAGAGTATGTCATGTTAGATTTTGAAATGTCACATTTTTTTTTTCAGTTTTTTGTTAAGTCTATGGAAAACTACAAAGCGGTGTGTAATTCAATATATTAACGTAACATTATTCAGCAGGTTTCATTCGACTTTAAAACGTGTTCATTTTATAGGGTGATGCAAAACTTTTGGCCATAGCTGTATATATTTCCCACACACCTCATCCTTCTTTTGAACATTTTGCCAGTCAATTTGAATATACACTGCTCTCATATACATCATTCTTATCTCTCTATATTAGAAAATCTGGTCAAAATAGGGAGAAGGAAGGGAAATGACCTTGCACAAATGGTAAGGCACCAGTAATCTGACCAACTGGTCTGACTGGTTATTGCAGGAGTTATTCAACCAGTACAACGTCTCATCTGACTCTGTGCTTCTTCAATTGATTACTTAACTGAATCAGGTCCAGGGAACTTTGGAGCTGTTTAGCATGGGCCTGGTTGGTGATCATTTCAGTGACAACACAAGCACTTTCACTAGGGCTGAGCGCAGGACCTATATATATATATATATATCCTTATATTATAATTACAATAAATCTGTTCAAAATCTGAATAAATTGTTTAATGCAGACATTGTGAAAGCATGATCCTCAAAGAATGTGTTACGTTATTATAATAATAATCATAATTAGTCTTGGCTGTTCTCCCCACATTCACAATCTGTAGTAAGTATAAACCTCACTGCTAATTTGCAACACAAACACTGAGTTTGTCATCATGCATTGTGTTTTTCGTATCCCGTGGAGGTCCTGCTATGACATAAATGTTTATTCGTTTCTGGCTGGTAAAGCCTAGCCTGTCAAAGATTACATCATTAACACCACCAAGCAGTAAACACTTCCACTTGGAAAATGTTTAGAACTTCAGTATTGTGGTACACCCTGTAATAGCGTCCAATAACACTATGTAACACAATTTTTGTTCCTGGGTAGTAAGTGTTATTTCCTAATTGCTTATGCCTCAAAAGTATAGAAAATGGCAATTATTCCCCACAAACTTTGCTTTTGTGACCAGGACAGTGATATTTTGAAATTTACCTATTTCCAATGAGAAAACGGGCGAATTTGTGTCTTTTCGTTCACATAAAGTCAGAAAAAAACAACATATGAATCCAAATTAACATGTATTTATACTAAAGTAATATAAAAATGACTACAAAAGATTTAGAAGTGTAGTTTTTCGAGATTTACGATTATACTGTAAATCACTTTCACGAATCAGCCCCCAAATGTAGTCTCCCATCATGTTCTCGTTATACTGTCCTTGGTAGCGGCGTTCAAAGTCCAGTATATCCTGGTGGAAGCGCTCGCCTTGCTCCTCTGAGTACGCTCCCATGTTCTCCTTGAATTTATCAAGATGAGCATCAAGGATATGGACTTTGAGGGACATCCTACAGCCCATTGTGCCGTAGTTCTTCACCAGAGTCTCAACCAGCTCCACATAGTTTTCGGCCTTGTGATTGCCCAGGAAGCCCCGAACCACTGCGACAAAGCTGTTCCAAGCCGCTTTCTCCTTACTAGTGAGCTTCTTGGGGAATTCATTGCACTCCAGGATCTTCTTTATCTGTGGTCCGACGAAGACACCGGCTTTGACCTTTGCCTCAGACAGCTTAGGGAAGAAGTCTTGAAGGTACTTGAAGGCTGCCGACTCCTTATCTAGAGCTCTGACAAATTGTTTCATAAGGCCCAATTTGATGTGCAGAGGTGGCATCAGCACCTTCTGGGGGTCCACCAGTGGCTCCCACTTGACGTTGTTCCTCCCCACAGAGAACTCGGTCCGCGGTGGCCAGTCCTGCCTGTGGTAGTGCGCCTTGGTGTCCCTGCTGTCCCAAAGGCAAAGATAGCAGGGAAACATGGTAAAACCGCCTTGGAGACCCATCAGGAATGCCACCATTTTGAAGTCTCCTATGACCTCCCAGCCGTACTCATCATACTTCAAGGTGTCCAGCAAGGTCTTGATGCTGTTGTAAGAGATTCTCGCAACATTTTTCATATATGATATATTTTTTCAATAACATTGAAAATTTAAAACATTTTAAAATTAAAAACTTTTACAATTTTAAAAATTTTAACAAATTTTATAACATAAAATTCCGAGCAACAATTGTCCATCTTACCTTCCAGAGTTTTTTTGCAGTGCTCGCAGGTGAAATGAGGTGCCCAGTGTTTGTCTTGATCCCTGACAGGCATGCCGAAATATGCCTTGTAGGCCTCACACATCTTAGCAGATGCTTCCACGGAGTACTTTTTTGCTCTTGTCTTGATAAATTGGCCGCAGACATAGCAAAATGCGTCTACCGTATGCTTGCAGCCTCTTGATGCCATCTCAGAAAAATGCAGATATGTATCCACTTAGGCAGCTGGAACTAAACTGAACTGGTGGGCTTAAGGCCCCTGTATTTATACTACTATTTATATTACTGGAAAGTTCTAGAAAGTTCTAGAAGTTACTCCAAGTTTACTTAGCACTGAATCTATCTGGAATGTTCTGGAAAATAGGTAAATTTCAAAATATCACTGTCCTGGTCACAAAAGCAAAGTTTGTGGGGAATAATAGCCATTTTCTATACTTTTGAGGCATAAGCAATTAGGAAATAACACTTACTACCCAGGAACCAAAAAAAAAAAAAATTGTTACACGGTGTAATCAGTGCACAAAAAATACAATTTTATTTTAATTAATTTATTTATTTATTTTGTGCAATGTTTTCAAAGCCTTATTATATTTAGGGCTTGAAGTTTTTGGTTTTAATCGATATAATAACCGTAAAAACACCACCGAAGACCATTTTAAAAAATCCTTATGATTGCACAAATGACATCATCATACACGGGGCCTCACATGTATATGGATTGCTAAGATGACAGGCTCACCATTGAAATATATGACATCACCACTGGATGCAGTAGAGCGTGTGCCTTCGCAGAATCTCACATGTTAATCTGCAGCAACCCATGAAAACAGATGGAACTGTTTCAAACAAGACACCCATACGGCACACGCCACTTTTCCTCTGTTGGTTTAATGATGTTAATTTGGTATACTAGACTAATTAATCACACATCTCATGTCCTCAACAGCTGTAAACACACATTATGTCCAGGACTCCTTCATCATAAGCTATATTTCACACAGATTTCTAAACTATTACTAGTTGAGGTAATGAGGTCATGCTTTATAAGGGAGGGTTCACAAAGGGCAGCAGTGTGGAGTAGTGATTAGAGCTCTGGACTCTTGACCGGAGGGTTGTGGGTTCAATCCCCAGTGGGGGGACACTGCTGTTGTACCCTTGAGCAAGGTACTTTCTAAAATAAATGATAGGAACTCACGTTTTATTTGTACATTGAACTTGAGGGAACATTCATTGGGTAATGCATGTGTCTCGTTTAGGCTACTCCCCCAGTGCTGAGATTGCTGTTTTGAAAGCATCTAGTGGGTTAATGTTGTCTTTGGTGGTTTGATTTCTTTATTTTTTTTATCATCCATGTTTTTTATTTTTTTTCTATTCTTGTGTTCTTAGTTAGTTCTTGAGTGAAGGTTCTGCCTATAGAAAAAAGTACTGGAACAGCGTTCCGGTGCGTTCCGGTGTGTTCCGGTGCGTTCCGGCTCGACTCCACCACTGGACAGAACCAACGTGATTCCTACATTCAGAAGGCTGGATTTGTAAAACAATGTATTTGTAAATACAAGACAATGTCTGGAGTGTGGAAGCTCAACAGAGAACACGCCCCAGTAAAACAGGCACCGTGATGTTTGTATAGAAGACCCTTTGCTTCATCGACCTGTTGATTCACTACATCTTAAGACTGCAATGTATTTTATTGTTTAATTGTGTGACACTGTACTTAAATTGACAGGAATAACACAGTGGAAAGGAGGCTTTAACAGGTTAGAGAGGCATGGGGATTGCACGGGGCTCTAACTTATTTCCTGTTACACTTCGATGAAAGACTTGGCCCAAAATTAAGTAGAGACGTTTTGGCTTATGCCTTCATACAGTATGATACAATTGTGTATTTATATATATTGTGCAAACAGATGTACACGTTAAGTACATTGTAACTATGCATAATAACATTGCAGTTATGTGTAAGTACACAAGTATTTACTATGTAACTACTATGTAAATACAAGTAATCAGAGACACTTAATGTCAAGTGTTACCTGTATTTCTTTCTGAAAATAAGTAGTCGCTAGTTTGATCTCTGTCTCCTCTCCACTTGATTAATTATAGAAACCATCTCTGATGTTTCTCTATATACAGCATTAGACTGGTGCTAAATGTGCCATGTGTAGATCTGGGTGGAAACTCTTCAAACTGTCATTGCATGTATAGGTCAATGACAGCCTGCATATGACATGGCTACTTTTGGACCTGTTGCGAAGCATATTCCAACTCTTTGTACTCTATAAGGGTGTCTTCTTGAGTTTCATCCACAGCCAGTTTCCAATTATAAGAGATGGAATTTCACAGTTTGAGCTTAGATTTGCTTTTCACTTCTCTCGACCAAACTGCGTGAAATGACATGTCTTATACGATAACAGGCCCTACACACAACGTATTAACTTGCAAGATCAATGTACTGCATAGTAGGCTCCAATAGTGGAAAAAAGTGAACATCAACATCGGTGGTCATTTGCTGTGGTGTTGCACATATAAAAACCTGTATACTGTGTTTAAGCTTATATGTATTATAATTGTTTCTAATATTACCCTAAAGCTGAGCAAACACAAAGCCACTTTGTGGCTTGGATCTTGGTTTCAGGAGACTAGGTTTCAGACCACTGCATAACACACCAGGGGAGGCTTGGGGTTTCATACAGCAAAGTTGGCACAAACAAGGTCTGCTGGTCTCCTGGAACCTGGTTTCAAGCCACTGTTCCAGAAAAAGTGGTTTTGTGTTCCCTCAGCTTTAGACATGCACTAGTTTAAATATTATCCAACAGCAGTGATTGCTGTACTAAATTACAGTCTCAGAGTAAGTAGAATACTACTGGACAAGCTAGTGTTTTACATTTTTATGTCTAGACCAAATAAGTGTACTGGGGAAAAAAGTGTCTATATTTAATGAACGTACCTACTTTTAAAGTGCTGTGAGTAGCAAATGAAAGATGATGAGGCTGAACTATCTTGTCTTTCTTGTGGTCATTTTTCACCAAACCTTTTCTGTGTTGGGGGCGATTTGCCATTAAAGTGACAGATTTGTGGCTGATTATTATTTCCTCCAAAGTTATTCTGCTGAAGTAAATTTTGAATATAAAGTATTGTTTCCCCAGAAGCCCCATTAAGCAATCTTTCACCAAACACAAGTCTTCCAGCAAACTCCTTAAGGTAAACTTATTTTGGAATCGGTGCTTCACTTTTCTTTTTTTTCCTTGGGGTTGTGTTCTGTCTGCCTCTCTGGTTCAAGCTGTGAAGGAAACATTATTACTTTGGAGAGTAAGACGTGGTCTGGGATGAGTTCAAAGGCAACAGGAAAAGCTGTGTAAAATATTCCGGAGAAGACAGCCAACAAAGAGAGTGAGAGATGAAACACAGGACTAGGGCAGAGGTGTGAGGGTTAGGTGGAGACTGTATTCTGAAGTCAGTAAAGGTGTGCCTGAAACAAACCTGTTATGTATGACCGAAGGATTCTGGAGATTCTTTGCATCCGTCTGCTTTTTTTGGGCCTGTATATTGTACAACTTAATCTACAAACCTAACCCTTGCAACCTTTTACACACACCAACAAAGACAAAGAACAAGGCAATCACCATTTTAAAAAGTAGGCTTGGTGGTCCAGTGGTTAAAGAAAGGGGCTTGCTACCCTGGACAAGTCACTTAACCGCCTGTGGATAAAAGCGTCTGCTAAATAACTAATAAATAATAGAAAAATGATTTGGATAAAAGCATACCAAATCCTAAATATTTTTTAAACCAGGTGACAGAGAAAACTTTGATAGGATATTCAAACTTGCTTCATTTCTTCTGTCTGATTACTTTTTGCAAGTAGACCTCTGCCTTTTGTCAGCGTTCACGCCAGCTTTGGAAGTGTGCAGCATTTTTTTTTTTTGTTTTTGTTTTTTCAGAAAATATTTTTTTATTATGTTAGTGGTCATGGTTGGAACCATTTTGTGCTTTTTGGCTACTTGTAGATGTTAACTTAACACTTCTTTCTCAATTAACACCTAGCGTTGGAATAGAAAATCCGCTGTGAAGAGGAAATGTTGTATTTTGGTATAATAGGTTTATTAACTTTACCTTTCATTCAAAAAATGCAATTACTAAACTGCAATTTGTGTACTGGGAATTGTTTTCTTGGAAGACATCTCGTATTAATTAGCACAGGAAGTAATTTTGTTTTAATTTGTTTTTTCTCTATGAAGTAAAACAGATGAGGAGTAACCAGGCATATGGATAACTTCAGACCATAAACATTTAATTGTCTGAACATCAGTTCCAAAGCTTTATGGGATGATGTTTTTTGACCGAGACCAAACCATGTGTCCTACGGTGTGGGATGCTAAGAGGAGATAATATTGATACTGAATATTAACCAGGAAGCTGATGTCAGTGTACCCCTAGGTTATCAATCCATTCACTGATAAAGACCCTGGAAAGTTTATTCCAAGATTATCTACACACAAACTGAACACAACTACAGCACAGCTATGATTACTCTTCCCTCAGGATGCTCCGGGAATACATTTAATTTTAGAATGTCCTTAAACTAATCTTACGAATTGTTCATAGAACTAGCCTGTTTCCCTTTCTCCAAGCTCAAGGCCAAGACAACATAAACAGAGCCAAACTATTAAAGTACAGGGAAAGAAAAGCCAGTTATTGGAAACGAAAAGGAAATTGAGCTATATTTGTTGTTGTGAGTGATTTGTAAGTCCAAGGGGAGAGTCGTCTATGTGCGGTCAAGTTCACTTGGCCTTTTAATCCAAAGGATATAAGCAAGCTGATAAATAAACCCATAGGGAACTTTCTTATCTCTTTTATTAGTCTGATAATCATTTCTTGAATATTGAACATTTGAACTATGTGGGACTGGGTAAATTAGCACCCTGCAGAGGAATTGCTAGTTTAATGTCAGTTGCAGTCAATAAATGTAATATTGCCTTCTCCTTCAAGGAAGTAATTATGGAGGTGTTTATTCATCAGAATTGCAGACTTGATACTGGTCGAGTGGAGGGCAAAAGCCATGTAAGCAATTCCAACTTGCACATTACAGCTTCATTAAAACAGACTTAGAAAAACGTCTTCATATACTCATTTGTAAGCAGAAATATATTTGACTGGGCGCTAAGTGGTTTTTGGGGAAGCATTCCCAACTACAGTACATTGATACCATGGTTCTATAAGCACCGTATTATACCCCCATTGGAAAATGCATCAATAGCAGGTGATACAATCAGCCTGTTTCACTACCTCGTAATGCTACATTTACAATCTTGCAATACATTCCAAAATAAGCAGATAACCAAGGAAAGCAAAGAGTTAAAAAAAACAGTGAAACGTCATGTTGAACAAGCCTGTAGTATTGTTTCTCCTTCGCTTTTTAAACACATTTTAAACTCTTTTGCAAAGAAAAATATGCAAATAGCATGGAACTGTTCATTTTGTGGTTTTAAGAAAGTGGACTGGTGCTGAAAAAAGCCATTTATGTTGCTCAATATGACTCAAAACTAACATTGTATTATGCTCAATTGAGTCAAAAGTATCCTGTGGATTTCTTGGGTCTTAGCTAATATTCACACTCCTATTAAACATAAATAAGAAAAATAGCCGATAATCCAATTGGGG